>NC_134687.1:28525030-28735030 GCF_050947455.1 Rhinoderma darwinii | reverse complement strand
TCTATCTATCTATCTATCTATCTATCTATCTATCTATCTATCTATCTATCTATCTATCTATCTATCTATCTATCATCTATCTATCTATCTATCTATCTATCTATCTATCTATCTATCTATCTATCTATCTATCTATCTATCTATCTATCTATCTATAACAATTTTGTTGTTTGGATGGTTACGCCCCACCACTGATACTGTATTTCATCTCATTTACTCTAGTTGTGAAGGGGTTAAGTGTACTTCAGATGTTATATAAGCGGGTAGCACCTTAATTTACATGATGACAGCTCAGATTCCGGGTGAAGATACACAGCATTGTCTTTGTGCTGTTTGGATTTTGGTGTTTGTGCTGGGAAATCAGCCAGTTTGCAAAAAAAAACAAAAAACTCCAATTATTACGGGGAACGGCTCCGGAGATCCTTGTTTTGTCTTGTGACCTCTGTGTTTCCTCTGTACGGTTTGAAGCTCTTCAGATCCAGCAATGGTTGGCAGCGAGCTAACAATGGACTGTGACCCCAACTTGCTATTCCATTATCTTAGCGGTGTTTGCTTCTTTGGCCGAGGGCTTTATTGAAATACCCGGCCCAAGATCTAATTAACAGGAAAGGAGGTTGAATAATTGTTTCTCTGTTAAATACGGCGCACGTTTATCAAACAGATGGGAGCACGTGGCCAAGCATGCAGCCTGTCCCCGCAAGCAGGTGGCCGCCATTCACAGGGGGCAGTTAGACTTTGCCCTTTTTAATTACATCGATGTGGCATATTTTGTGCATATGCTGTTCCTAAGCCTGATTTGGAGCTCGTCCCGATGTCCCAGATAAGACTGGATACTTTGTTTGAAAACTTTAGGCAGAAGCCAAAAAAAATAATAATAATTCAAGCAACTGTTCTGCCCGGCTAAATCTATCCACAATAATTGGTGTGGACTATCCAGTGCCGGCCAGATCTACTCCATAGAGATGTGATGTGGGAGCTCGGAGACGTTGGTCCACATTCTAACTAAGTAGACTAGATGTAATATGCTAAGTAAAAGTTGCACGAAAATATTATTTCAAAAAATTAATTAATGTTTTCTTATGAATCTAGAGCAGGAGCGGGCCAATGTTTCTGGTAGGCACGCTACTTTTATTGAGGGGGTGCCGAAGGATCAAACAAACCAACTGGGCCTGCTCTCTGACGAGCAAAAAATGGGCAGGCGATGGAGCTGTAAACATTTTTTGGGGTTATTATTGACCCCGATGTTCCTGAGAGAATGCCACGGAGGTCATTGTGTCAACCTCATATGCCCCAGCTATAAACTGCATTAGGCACAGATGCCCCCATAACAGTGACAGCCACAAATGCCCCCATAACAATAACAGCCATACACGTCCCCCATAACAGTGATGGCACCAGATACCCTATAATATTGCAAGCCACAGAGGCCCCACTACAATAGTAATAGCCAACGATGCTCCCCATAACAGTGATAGCTGCAGATTCCCCCTATAGCAATGACAGCTACACAGGTCCTCCATAACAATGACATCCACATATGTCCCAATTAACAATGACAACTACACATGTCCGCCATAACAATGACAGCCACACATATCCCCCATAACAGTGATAGCCATAGTTAACCCCATGATATTGAAAGCCGCAAATGCCCCCCTATAACAGTAATAGCCAAAGATACTCCCCATAACAGTGATAGCCACAGATTCCCCTCATAACAATGACAGCTACACATGTCCCCCATAACAATGACAGCCACAGATGCTCGATATAACAAAATATAACCATTGGCCCTTGCTGTTCCCCTGGTGCCAAGTTGCTTTTAGTTCATGGTGTCCATGCTGCCTCAGCCATCTCTGCATCTGCTTGTTTGTCTTCCTGCCTCTTCAATCTACAGACCACCAATCGGTGACTGACTAGCAGATCCTGATTGGCTATTTGGCCTCCACTGATTAGAGCATGCCCCTTTTCCAGGAGTTGGTGCTCTTTGTAATAGATGTACATGTGTTTACTTACCTGATCATTTTCATTTGTAACTAGTGATTTTGTTGTTTGTTGTCTATTATTTTATCCTCACTTTGATGGAAATCCTGGCCCCATGCACACGAACGTATTTTTTTCCTCCCGTAAATACTGGCGTAACTACGGGTCCTTGGTCACACGTATTCGACCCGTATTGCACCAGTATTTACGGACCCGTGCCCGTGAATACGGGTCCGGTGTCACCCGTATTCCACCCTTATTTACAGTCACGTTTTCGCTGCAAAATTGCACTGCAGTAATCGGCAGCCCCTTCTCTCTATCAGTGCAGGATAGGGAGAAGGGACAGCCCTTTCTGTAATAAAAGTAAAAGAAATTCATACTTACCCGGCTGTTGTCTTGGTGACGCGTCCCTCTCTTGACATCCAGTCCGACCTCCCTGGATGACGCGGCAGTCCATGTGACCGCTGCAGCCTGTGATTGGCCTGTGATTGGCTGCAGCGGTCACATGGGCTGTAACGTCATCCCAGGAGGCCGGACTGGAGGAAGAAGCAGGGAGTTCTGGGTAAGTATGAACGTCTTTTTTTTTTTACAGGTTGATCTATATTGTGATCGGTAGTTTCTGTCCAGGGTGCTGAAAGAGTTACTGCCGATCGTTTAACTCTTTCAGCACCCTGGACAGTGACTATCCCCTGACGTTGCCTAGCAACGCTCCCGTAATTACGGGTGCACACACGTAGTCACCCATAATTACGGGAGCCCCATAGACTTTTATGGGCCTGCCCGTGCCGTAATTACGGCCTGAAATAGGACATGTTCTATATTTTTCAAAGGCACGGGCACCTTCCCGTATGCATACGGGGAGGTACCCGTGGCCAATAGAAGTCCATGGGCTCGTAAAAACGTGCCGTAATTACGGGCGTTTTTACGTTCGTGTGCATGGGGCCTTAGACTGGTGGAAACATGGTGAGCTTGTGCTTATACTCAATAGCCAATCTGAACAAGCAGAGCTTCAGCTGGAGCCTAACAAGACACAAGTTCAGACCACCTTAGGCTTCAACAGACAATGCAGCTAAGCTGGAGTCACTGATGAAACAAATTGGATATGCACTTTTACATCAATGGTATATTACACATTTACAACCACAAGACCTGATAGCCAGCGATAAGGATATAACATTTGTTCCTGATCGTTGAAGGTCTGACTGCCATGAACCTCATGGATGGTTAGAATAAAGGGGCTACAGGAGTAGTTAACAGCTGTGTCTCCACAGTTTTTCCCTGCACACTCCTGGCCACCCCAGTACAGAGCATTGCAACACGGCCCATTCACTTGATAGACCCCACAAATCATAATGTTATGGCCTATCCTATCGGGTTGCCTCTTTAATGGTTAGAACACTTGAGTACATAGGTTTTTAGAATACTTCTTTTTTAATTCATATTTTTTCTCCCATCATACCTCAAGATTGAACTCAAATGTCATATTTTTTTTGCCATAGGAGGAGCTTTCTCCTGTGCTCATTGTCGCCACCTGCAATGCATTCTTTAAGAGTTGTAAAGAGCACTTTGGAGAGGGAAGTGACAACTACTCTGAGCACATTTCTGGTTTACCATAAGAAGTCATCACAACTTGCTTCAAATCCATTGAGACTTAAAGGGGTTTTACACAGGACGATTATCGGGCAGACAAGCATTCATATATCGTTGGTTGCCAATAATTGCCCTGTGTAAATGGGAACGATCAGCAGATGAACGAGCAAACGCTCGATGATCTGCTGGTCGTATCTTTTTAAAAAAGTAAAATATTATCGTTGTCGGCAGCACATCTCCCTGTGTAAACAGATGTTGCATATCATTTGTGGTTTTCTAATTCTTTTTGCAGATCCGTAAATACGGATGCACTACGGACAGTATATAGTGATACCATTCCGTATAAGCGGATGATTTATGGATGACTATAAATGACTATGGATCTGTATATAGACTATAGACAGTATGTGTGCATGTGGCCATGGGTTTAAACCCTTAATGACCAGGCCAAATGTAAGTTTTTTATTTTTGTTTCCCCGCCTTCCAAAAGCTATAACTTATTTATTTTTCCATCAATGTTTTTTTGGAGGACGAGTTATAGTTGTTCATGGCACCATTTAATTTACCATATAATGTACTGGCATACTGAAAAAAATTCTTTGTGGGGTGAAACGGGCAAAAAAACAACAATTTCGCCATTGTTTTTCGGGTTTCGGTTTTACAATGTTCATCGTGCGGTAAAAATGACCTGTTAACTTTATGGGTTGATAAGATTGCAGCGCTACCAAATTGATATATTTTTTGTATTCTACCACTTTTACAAAGAAAAAATGACTTGTTAATAAATATTAGTCTTGCGTCGTCATATTCTGAGAGCCATAACTTTTCTATGTATTTGTTGATTGAGCGGTATGAGGGCTTATTTTTTTGCACGTCGAGCTGCAGTTTTTATTGGTACCATTCCGGGGGAATATGTAACTTTTTGATCATTTTTTATTCCATGTTTTGGGAGGAGCTAGGGGGACCAAAAAACAGCAATTCTCTCGTTTAACTTTTTTTTTACAGTGTTCATCGTGCAAGTTAGATAATGTTATATTGTAATAGTTTGGACTTTTATGGACGCAGCGATACTAGTTATGTTAAAAAAAATAAATTTAACTTTACTTTGGAGAAAAAATTCAAAAAGGTTTTATTTTTTTGAACTTTTAATATTTTTTTTTTTTGGACGTTAAAAAAAACTTTATTCGACTGTTCTTTAAGTTACCCTTGGGGACTTGAACCAGCGATCATTGGATGGCTTGCATTATATACTGCAATACTAATGTTGCCTGAGGCAAACTATAAAAAGATAAAAAGACGCCCCCCCCAATCTATCAGAGTTTTCTCATTACTGGCTTTGCACAACAAACACACAGTATATAAAAAAAATGTAAATAGGAAAACATTTGTTGTTTATTTGTAAAGTGCTGTTTAATGTATAGAAAAGATTTAAAGAATTCTACTTACTATATTACTTTAGTATCATAGATCAGCAACGCAGCATTAACACTGAAAATGGTTTAACATCTTCTATGCCCCCTTTTTATTACCTAATTGTCTTATGATTTTTCACTAACCCCTATTATTACCCCGATTCCCACTGCCGCCAGGGATACCGGGAAGAGTAGAGTACGATTCAGTACCTGGCCATCTGAAACGACGGTTAGGCCGCAGGCTGGTATTATCAGCCTGGGAAGGGCCAAAAAACGTGGTGGTGCTAGGCTGCAGCTGCTTTATTGTATCTGGCTAGTTATGAAAATTAGGGGAACCCCACGTCATTTTTTAAAAATAAATTGAAAAAAAAATCCCCTCCATTTTTCATAACCAGCCAGATACAATAAAGAAGCAGCAGCCTAGCATTACCAGGGTGGGAAGGGCCACGGTTTTTGGCCCTTTCTAGCCTGATAGTATCGGCCTGCGGCCACTCTAGTACCTTTCACTTCAGATGGTCCGGTACTGGATCATACCCAGCTCTTCCCGGTACTCCTGGTGGTGGTGGGTAGCGGGGTAATAATAGGGGGTTAGTGTAAAGGATCTGCCAGGCACTACGTCTGTGGAGACTCCCAGGGTTAATCAGTCGACACCTGAGGCCAGACCTCTTAGACTGACACTGGCTCCCACCAATCAGGGTGGCAGGCTCAGGAGTGGGAGAGCCTATCGCGGCCTGGTCAGTCAGAGTTAGCTCCGCCCCCTGTCCATTTATACCTGCAGTTTTCTCTTCCTCATTGCTTGTTATTCTTTTGGATTCCTGGCCCCACTGCTGCTTGCTCCAGCCTGCTTCTGCCGTGCTTCTGCCTTGCTGCAGTTCTCCTTGACTTGACTTGCTTTGCTTTGCTTTGCCCCTGGCTTGCTTCTGTCTCCGTGCCCGCTCGGGTTACTCACTTCGTCCTGGTCCTGACTGTTCGTTCGCCGCTCCGTTTCCTCGTGGCGTTCCGTGGCTACTGCCCCTTCCCTTGCGTGTTCCCTGTTTGTTTTCCTGTGCACTTAGACAGCGTAGGGACCGCCGCCCAGTTGTACCTCGTCGCCTAGGGCGGGTCGTTGCAAGTAGGCAGGGACAGGGCGGTGGGTAGATTAGGGCTCACTTTCCCTTCACCTCCTTCCTGCCATCACAGAATAACAAGCCCTTACCTAGTCTACCATTTCTCCTACGCTGTCGCTATCATGGACCCCCTTGAGACCCTGACCCAGCAGATGCAGGGCCTCTCCCTACAGGTCCAGGCGCACCACCTCACCTCTAGAACCCGACCTCAAGTTACCTGACCGGTTTTCCGGGGACCGTAAGACGTTTTTCTCCTTCCGGGAGAGTTGCAGACTATATTTCCGCCTTAAGCCCCACTCCTCAGGTTCCGAGAACCAGCGGGTGGGTATCATCATATCCCGACTCCAGGAAGGGCCCCAAGAGTGGGCCTTCTCCTTGGCTCCTGACGCCCCTGAACTTTCCTCTGTTGATCGTTTTTTCTCTGCCCTCGGACTCATTTACGACGAGACTGACAGGACTGCTTTAGCCGAGAGTCAGTTGGTGACCTTACGTCAGGGTAGGAGACCGGTTGAGGAATACTGTTCTGATTTTAGGAAGTGGTGCGTAGCTTCTCAGTGGAACGATCCGGCCCTAAGGTGCCAGTTTAGGTTAGGATTATCTGACGCCCTGAAGGATCTGCTGGTTAGCTACCCCTCGTCTGACTCCCTTGACCAGGTTATGGCCCTAGCAGTACGACTTGACCGACGTCTCAGGGAACGTCAGCTAGAACGCTTCAGTGTGCTCCCCTCTGACTTTTCTGCGATCCCCCCCGAGGTCCCGCCTCCTCGCCCCTCCACGGAGGACTCGGAGGTACCTATGCAACTCGGGGCCTCCATGTCCCCTCGACAACGTAGGGAGTTTCGCAGAATGAACGGTCTCTGCTTCTACTGTGGGGACGACAAGCATCTACTGAACACCTGTCCCAGGCGCAAGAATAAGAAGCCGGAAAACTTCCGCGCCTAAGTGATCATCGGGGAGGTCACTTGGGCGCACAGGTATTTCCCGTTAATGTGAAACGCAATAAAATTTTGCTTCCCTTTCAGGTCTCGTTTGCTGGCCGGTCTGCCACGGGCAGTGCTTTCGTGGATTCTGGCTCATCTGCTAATATCATGTCTGTGGAATTTGCTATGTCTCTAAAGATGCCTTGTATTGATTTACCTTATCCTATCCCTGTAGTAGGAATCGACTCTACTCCCCTTGCTAATGGTTATTTTACTCAGCATATTCCTGTTTTTGAACTCCTGGTTGGCTCCATGCATTTGGAGCAGTGCTCTGTACTGGTAATGCAGGGATTATCGTCTGATCTGGTTTTAGGCCTTCCCTGGTTGCAGTTGCATAATCCCACGTTTGATTGGAATACTGGGGATCTCACCAAATGGGGTAATGAATGTCTTATGTCATGTCTTTCTGTTAACTCTATTTCTCCCCGGGAGGAGGTAAACACGCTTCCTGAGTTCGTTCAGGACTTCGCCGATGTGTTTTCTAAGGAGGCCTCCGAGGTGTTGCCCCCCCATAGAGATTACGATTGCGCTATCGATTTGGTGCCTGGTGCCAAGCTTCCTAAAGGTAGGATATTTAATCTTTCATGTCCTGAACGTGAAGCCATGAGGGTGTATATCCAGGAATGCCTGGCCAAGGGTTTCATTCGCCCCTCGACTTCTCCTGTAGGTGCTGGCTTCTTCTTCGTGGGGAAGAAGGATGGTGGTCTTAGGCCGTGCATTGATTATCGTAACCTGAATAAGGTCACTGTAAGGAACCAGTACCCACTTCCTTTGATTCCGGATCTTTTTAATCAGGTTCAGGGAGCCCAATGGTTTTCTAAGTTCGATCTACGGGGGGCATATAACCTTATCCGCATCAAAGAGGGGGATGAGTGGAAAACTGCGTTCAACACACCCGAGGGTCATTTAGAATACCTGGTCATGCCCTTTGGGTTGTGTAACGCCACTGCTGTCTTCCAGAATTTTATTAATGAAATCCTGAGAGAGTACCTGGGTAATTTTCTTGTTGTGTACCTTGATGACATACTGGTGTTTTCCAAGGACTGGTCCTCTCACGTGGAGCATGTCAGGAAGGTGCTCCAGGTCCTTCGGGAGAATAATCTGTTTGCTAAGGCTGAAAAATGTGTCTTTGGGGTACAGGAGATACCATTTTTAGGGCAAATCCTCACTCCTCATGAATTCCGCATGGACCCTGCCAAGGTTCAAGCTGTGGCGGAATGGGTCCAACCTGCCTCCCTTAAGGCGTTACAGTGTTTTTTAGGGTTCGCCAACTATTACAGGAGATTTATTGCCAACTTCTCGGTCGTCGCTAAGCCTCTTACGGACCTTACCCGCAAGGGTGCTGATGTCCTCCATTGGCCCCCTGAGGCCGTCCAGGCCTTTGAGACTCTCAAGAAGTGCTTTATCTCGGCCCCCGTGCTGATTCAGCCCAACCAAGAGGAGCCATTTATTGTGGAGGTTGACGCTTCCGAGGTGGGAGTGGGGGCCGTCTTGTCCCAGGGTACCAGCTCCCTCACCCATCTCCGCCCCTGTGCTTACTTCTCTAGGAAGTTTTCGCCCACGGAGAGTAACTATGATATTGGCAACCGCGAACTTCTAGCCATTAAATGGGCTTTTGAGGAGTGGCGGCACTTCCTGGAGGGGGCCAGACACCAGGTAACGGTCCTTACGGATCACAAGAATCTGGTTTTCCTAGAATCGGCCCGGAGGCTTAATCCTAGACAAGCTCGGTGGGCACTATTCTTTACCAGATTTAATTTCTTGGTTACCTATAGGGCTGGGTCCAAGAATATTAAGGCTGATGCTCTGTCACGTAGTTTCATGGCCAATCCTCCTTCCGAGAAGGATCCCGCTTGTATTTTACCCCCTGGTATAATCATCTCTGCCACGGATTCTGATTTAGCTTCTGATATCGCGGCTGATCAGGGTGCAGCTCCCGGGAACGTCCCTGGGGACAAACTGTTTGTTCCCCTGCAATACCGGCTGAGGGTACTCAGGGAAAACCATGACTCCGCTCTATCTGGTCATCCTGGCATCTTGGGCACCAAACACCTCATTACCAGAAACTATTGGTGGCCTGGGTTGCCTAAAGATGTTAGGGCTTACGTCGCCGCTTGTGAGGTTTGCGCTAGGTCCAAAACCCCTAGGTCCCGACCTGCGGGCCTACTACGTCCCTTGCCCATTCCCCAGAGACCTTGGACCCATATCTCCATGGATTTTATCACCGATTTGCCTCCATCTCAGGGCAAGTCGGTGGTGTGGGTGGTAGTCGACCGCTTCAGCAAGATGTGCCACTTTGTGCCCCTTAAGAAGCTACCTAACGCCAAGACGTTAGCTTCTTTGTTTGTGAAACACATCCTGCGTCTCCATGGGGCCCCAGTCAATATCGTTTCGGACAGAGGGGTACAATTTGTTTCCTTATTTTGGAGAGCCTTTTGTAAAAAGTTGGAGATTGATCTGTCCTTCTCCTCCGCCTTCCATCACGAAACTAACGGCCAAACGGAAAGGACCAACCAATCCCTGGAACAATATTTAAGGTGTTTCATCTCTGACTGTCAATTCGATTGGGTCTCATTCCTTCCCCTTGCTGAATTTTCCCTGAATAACCGGGTCAGTAACTCGTCAGGGGTCTCCCCGTTTTTCTGTAATTTCGGGTTTAACCCAAGGTTCTCCTCCGTCTCCCCTGGTTGTTCCAATAATCCTGAGGTAGAGGATGTTCATCGGGAACTGTGCACTGTCTGGGCCCAGGTTCAGAAGAACCTAGAGGCGTCCCAGAGCGCACAAAAGATTCAGGCGGATAGTAGACGTTCTGCTAACCCCCGGTTTGTCGTCGCGGATTTGGTCTGGTTGTCGTCCAGGAACTTGCGCCTTAAGGTCCCGTCCAGGAAGTTTGCTCCCCGATTTATTGGGCCTTATAAGGTCATTGAAGTCCTCAACCCTGTATCCTTCCGTCTGGAGCTGCCCCCATCCTTCCGCATACACGACGTCTTTCATGCTTCCCTCCTTAAACGCTGCTCCCCGTCCTGGTCCCCCTCTAGGAAACCTCCTGTTCCCGTTCTCACCCCTGAGGGGGTGGAATTCGAGGTGGCCAAGATTGTGGACAGTAGGATGATCCAGGGCTCCCTCCAGTACCTGGTCCATTGGAGAGGATACGGGCCGGAGGAGAGGACTTGGGTACCTGCTCGAGATGTTCACGCTGGGGTATTGGTCAGGAGGTTCCACCTTCTCTTCCCCACTAAACCGGGTCCTCTTAGTAAGGGTCCGGTGGCCCCTCATAAAAGGGGGAGTACTGTAAAGGATCTGCCAGGCACTACGTCTGTGGAGACTCCCAGGGTTAATCAGTCGACACCTGAGGCCAGACCTCTTAGACTGACACTGGCTCCCACCAATCAGGGTGGCAGGCTCAGGAGTGGGAGAGCCTATCGCGGCCTGGTCAGTCAGAGTTAGCTCCGCCACCTGTCCATTTATACCTGCAGTTTTCTCTTCCTCATTGCTTGTTATTCTTTTGGATTCCTGGCCCCACTGCTGCTTGCTCCAGCCTGCTTCTGCCGTGCTTCTGCCTTGCTGCAGTTCTCCTTGACTTGACTTGCTTTGCTTTGCTTTGCCCCTGGCTTGCTTCTGTCTCCGTGCCCGCTCGGGTTACTCACTTCGTCCTGGTCCTGACTGTTCGTTCGCCGCTCCGTTTCCTCGTGGCGTTCCGTGGCTACTGCCCCTTCCCTTGCGTGTTCCCTGTTTGTTTTCCTGTGCACTTAGACAGCGTAGGGACCGCCGCCCAGTTGTACCTCGTCGCCTAGGGCGGGTCGTTGCAAGTAGGCAGGGACAGGGCGGTGGGTAGATTAGGGCTCACTTTCCCTTCACCTCCTTCCTGCCATCACAGTTAGTGCTAGCCTTTTTACTGGCTAACACTAAGCCCCTTCTTAGTAATGGACGCTCTCAATCAGACAACTGCCATTACTAAGGCGGGATTCACACGACCGGGTCGTTCCCGAGCCCGAGTGTCGGCCGGTAAAATCGGCCATTTTGCCCGGCCGGTTTGCATAAAGTTATGCATCCGTGCCGGGCCGGACAGATCCGGACAGTGACATCAGCGGCAGCTCCTGAAGGGGAATCCCCATGTGTTCGGGGATTCCGCTTCAGGAGTTTCCCCTGATGTCACTGCCCAGATATGGACAGAGACATCAAGCGCTCTGTCCAGGAGCGGAATCCCCGAAAACACGGGGATTCCGCTCCTTCAAGGAGCTAAAGTGCGGCTAGCACATAGCAGAGCGGGGAGATACCTCCCCGCTCTTCTATAGTGGCGTCGCTACAGTAGTAGCAGCCGCAGCAGCTGCTGCTACTACTACTAGCGGCGCCATCGAAGGTGTCGCCGAGCCAGGGTGCTTTTAACAAGCAGGGGAAGGGAGCCAGCGCAGCGCTCCCTCCACCTGCTGTACACCCCGGCCCTGCAACACAGTGTACAGCGATGCCATTCGTCAGAATGGCATCAACTCCTCCTCCTCACATGCACTCTGCGCTGTGAGGAGGAGGAGATAGAGCGCAAGCGCCGGGAAACCCGGCCATCACTCGGAACACATTCCGGTGATGGCCGTGTAATACCCGGCCCCATAGACTTCTATGGGAGCCGGGCGGCCGGGTGTCCGGGCAAAGATAGAGCATGTCCTATTTTTTGACGGCCGGATTTTCCGGCCGTCAAAAAATCGGTCGTGTGAATAGCCCCATTAGGGGTCTATTATTCCTAATGCAGCCGGGTGCCGGCCGATTTATGAACGGCCGGCACCCGGCCGGGAAACCCTGCCGTGTGAATGAGGCCTAAGGCGGTAATAAAGTATTCAAAAACAGAGACATAAAAAAAAAAAGTTTTATTGAAAACTCTTCCACACAATCCACTTTTACCATTTTATTGAAAAAAAGCTTAAAGTGCAGCTAAACGTTCGACAAACCTCTGACATGTCAGAGTGACATGTCAGAAGTTTGGATTGGTGGGGGTCCGAGCACGGAGACCCCCACCGATCGCTAGAACTAAGCAGCTGAAGCACTCGTGTGAACGCTCAGCCGCTTCGTGTCTGTTTGTCTTTTTCTGGAAATAAATGTATCTGTGAACAGGCTCATAGACTGTGTATTGAGTCCGTACACCGATACATTTATTTCCGGAAATAGCCGAACAGACACGAAGCAGCTGATCACTCACACGAGCACTTCAGCTGCTTTGTTTTAGCGATCGGTGGGGGTCTCAGTGCTCGGTCCCCCACCAATGAAAACTTCTGACATGTATGTGATTGGTGCAAGTTTTAATTACTTTTTATTGAAAATGATTTGTACTTTTTGAGATACAGCTGCTTTGTATCCTGTATACAGAGCAGCTGTATCTAGTGCTGAGACCTGAATCCATTAGGTCACCTATTATCGATCACATCTAAGTTATGAACTTAGATGTGATCGGTAACAGCTCGATCCTGCCCCAACTAATTTAAAAGGGGTTGGCTGACGCTGGGGGGCCGGGAGTATACTGCAAGGGGAGGTTTGGGCGTTTTACTGACAGCAGAGGGCTCTATGGTGGGGATTATTCCCCCCTATAGAGCCCTCACTAGTTACTATACTCAAAGGTTAGGGGGGTCTGAGCATCCGGCTGACTGCTCTAAAGGGGGGGGGGGCAGAATACTCCCCCCTATAGAGCCCTCTGCAGTAAGTCAGGCGCTCAGACCGCCTTTCCCCTGCATCCCCCTATCCTTCCATTATAGTAACGTGAGGGCTCTATGGGGTGGATTATTCCCCCCTCATAGGGCCCTTGGCTGTCAGTAAAATGCCCAGACCTCCCTTGCAGTATACTTCCGGGTCCCGGTCCCCCAGCTACGGCCGACCAACACCTTTTAAATTAGTAAAGGCAGGAGCGTGAGCGATGTAAGTGGCACTCAGTTTTTAATACAGGCCACCGCTCACCGCTCACATCGTGCATCGTGCATCTCGTCACTCCTCTTCTTGAGGAGAGAGCACTCGACCGCTCCTTCTGCAGACCTGCTCTTCTCTGGCAGCGCGTGTTGCGTACAGTGTCAGACAGGAGGAGTGTTTTTACAGATAGGCACCATCATGCGGCACATCAGGTAAGTAAAATAAGGCATTCCCCCTCCCCCTGGTCCAGTCCTTCCCTGTTTCAAAATGCCGTCCAGGGGCGTAACTAGGAAAGACTGGGCCCTGTAGCAGGCAGACAAAACTCTTGACTGGGGCCCCTCCAGGTGCCACAAGCAGCCCCCCTTATAAATAGTGCCCCCTGTAGAATGTGCCATACAGCTCCCCTGTAGACAGTGCTATACAGCCCCGCCTATAAACAGTGTCACATCTCACTTGTAGATAGTGCCATACAGCCCCCCTGTAGATATCGCCATAAAGCCCCCCTGGTATATAGTGATATACAGCTCCCACTTTATATAGTGCCACACAGCCCCCTCCCTTGTATATAGTGCTGCACAGCCCCCCCTTAGTAGATAGTGCCACACACAGACCCCTGTAGTTTGCGCCACACAGCCTCCTGTAGATAGAGCCACAGCCCTCCACCTTGTAAATAGTGCCACACAGCCCTCCCTTAGTAGTGCCACACGGCCCCTTGTATATAGTGCCACACAGCTCCCCCATGTGTACAGTGCCACACAGCTCCCCTTTTATATAGTGCCACACAGCCCCCCTTTGTATATAGTGCCACAAGGCAATGGCGCATCCGAGAAAGTTGTATCAGCCAGGGGATGTCAATCAAACATGGAAAGTTTGGTTTGGAGGCAGGACAATGTGACTCGTCAGGATAGCGGCACCGCCCCATGACCCTTTAATGAGTAATTAGCATATAGTGTTATACTATATAAATTATGAACAATTCCCATTCTTATCCCCCTCCAGATAATAAACCAACTACATTAACAAATGTCTAACTTTATCTGGTCGGACAAAAAACCAAGGATAGCTTTAAAAACGATGTCACAACATAAATCTGATGGAGGTTTTAGTGTTCCGAATATGAAGTTCTATCACCATGCTGCCATACTAGACCAACTCAAAGAATGGTGGCTCCCCCATTCTGATAAGAAATGGGTAGACATAGAAAAAGCTTCCCTAGGAGTAGATAACTTAAAAAATATATTGTACTCAAAAGCCATTAAATATAGGCCACGGCTCCACATCTACAGTACATGCTACTTTACAAATTTGGAACAATTTTACTAAAAATAAACATCTTGATATGCCACCAAAATAGAGAAAATCCCATTCCAAATCTTGAATGACTTTCTTCCAGATCTAGACATAAACAGCTGGATAAACGCAGGCTTAACATATATAGATGATCTATAGGTGGAAAATAATCTCTGTTGCTTCTCTGACTTATCATTCAGATACAAACTAGATAAAACTCAATTCTACAAATTTCTGCAGATAAGAACTAATATGAGAGAGATTCCATATCCATTACTCTCCCTACCTATGCCGGCTTCTACGTACTTACACTTTTTCTTCCCTATGGGGGCTGCCATTTTTTGTTCCATTTCTGTGTGTGTCGATTAACGACACATACAGACATGGAATACGGCAGCCACAGTCCCATAGGGACTGCGAACGGCTCCCGTCCCATTGACTGCAGTGTACGGCGTCTGTGTGGGAACTGCGCATGCGCCGCTCCCACACAGTCCTATTCGAAATTGGCGCCGTCCGGCGCCATTTTCCTGTGGACCGGAAGTCGCGGCCGGACAGTAATATTACTACTTCCGGTCGCGGCTTCCGGATTTGTGCACTTGCACCAGCGGCAGCAAACGGAGCGGACGGGCCGGAGGGAGCCGCGGCGGCAGGAGCAGGTAAGAGATTTCAATGTATGTTCGTGTTTGTGTGTGTTTACTACTGTATGTAAACCTACTACACTGTGGGTTAGCTCAAAAAATGGCGACACACAGTGTAGGAGGTTACATCGTTCAAACCCCTCGTTTATCCCGGCACTAGCCAGGATAAAGGAGGGGGGGATGCTGAGAGCTCACTAGAGCGAGGGCTTTTAACCCAACGTTGCAATGCTGCAATTTTGGGAACAGCTCCATCTAGTGACCAAAAATGGGTAGTATTATAAATTAGAAATAATTTATAATATTTCCTGGACTCGTGCAAAAAAATAAAAAAAATTTGAACAATGTTTAATCACCCACACACTAAATGTTTAATTTTTAAAAAAAAAACATGTTTTTCTGGCAACACATTCCCTTTAAATAACCAATTAAAAACAATTAAAGGTATTCACACGTTTTATCAGATTGGTTCCCAATCACTCACCTTTGAAAATCAAACACATATATCTAAATGGCATAGAGATCTGAACGACCAATTTTCAAGAGACCAGTGGTTAAGAGCATTCTCCATCTCTCTTAAATCCTCTTCCTGTACTAATCATCAAGAATTATATTATAAAATATTCTATCGATGGTATCTCACTCCGTATAAACTTTCCAGAATATATAGTGATGCATCGCCCCAATGTTGGAGAGGTTGTAACCATTTGGGATCCATACTTCACATATTTTGGGAATGTCCTTTATTATTATTAACCTTTTGGCAATCTATTAGCTACTAAATGAGATTACAACTCAAAATATCAACCTCACGCCGGAACTTGGGTTACTACGGCTTGGAATTGATGTTATTCCCAAACAATTCCAAATTGTAATATGTCATATATTAATATCTGCCACATCAGCTGTAGCGTTCAGATGGAAAACATGTAACATCCCGACCATCACAGACATCATTAAAAAAGTCAATACAAACTATCAATATGAATATATTTATGCCTGTAGCATACAAAGACATGACCGGTTCTGTAGAGATTGGATGTGTTGGAATAACTCTGTATATGCCGTACCTCTCCCTTTCTAGTGGGAGCTCATACGTTGTCTGTTGTATACATTTTATTTTTTCTTTATGATGACCTGTATACGTTCTTCACAACATTTATTTTATTTACCTTTCTTTTATTATCCATATTATTTTGAATCCCATTTTCTCAAAATGTTAAAACTTATAGGAATTAACGATTTAATTATTGAGACTTTAACTATTTTCTTCTACCTGCGAGTAGAACTGTTCACATATATTTTCTGATGTCTCAACTGTTTAATAAAGACATATTGAAACAGAAATATACAATGAATTGAGAACAATTCCAGCTGCCATGCAATTTTGTTATTATAAATATATCCTATATAATTACAGCTCCAGAACCAATCTCTGACATATATACAGTACCACAACCAAGCTAAGTACATAAATACAGTACTAGAACCAAGCTCTGACATATATACAGCACTAGATCCAAGCTCATACATAAATACAACACCAGAACCAAGCTCAGTACATATATATACAGCACTAGAACAAACCTCAGTACATATATAAAACACCAGAACAAACCACAGTACATATATAAAACACCAGAACCAAGCTCAGCACATAAATGTAGCACTAGAACCAAGCTCATACATAGATACAACACCAGAACAAAGCTCAGTACATATATGCAGCACCAGAATACAGCTCAATTTAGTGCAACCCCTGCCGTATAGGTTTTGTACGGCGTAAAACTACAGCTCCCGGCATGGACCGAACAATGGTAAGGATACGCTGGGAGATGCGGTTTCACAAAAAAAAATCCCACCACCCATCATCTCGCTGCAGATCATACAGTGAAGAATAAACATTTACATTAAGTGACTCAACGGTGACGTCTCAGATTCTAGTTCTTTTTTTCTCCCTCCGGTCCAGACCTCTATGAAGACTTCTCCCGGCCATGACCCATTTCTGCAGTTTTCTGCTCAGATGTCCTCAGCTTCTCACTTTTAAAACATTTCTGCACCTATAAATGAAGTTAAAATTCTCAAAACCTCTAAAAATAATAGCGCCATACACTGTGTGCCTGATTATAATAGTACCATACACTGTGTCTGTAGATAGTACCTCACATATAGCTCCCCCTGTATTTAGTGTCCCACATATAGCTCCCCCTGTATATAGTGGCCCACATCCCCACATATAGCTCCCCCTGTATATAGTGCCCCACATCCCCATATATAGACCCCCCTGTAAATAGTGCCCCACATAAAGACCCCTCTGTAGATAGTGCCCCAAATCCCCACATATAGACCCCCCTGTATATAGTGGCCCACATCCACACATATATGCAGCATGCAGTCTTACAAACACAGGGAAATACTGCAGCTGCATCCCCTCTCTCTTCATCCTCTTTACTATTTACGGTGTTGTTGCAGATTAAATTTTAAAATACTGGGAAAGTTTCTGAATAATTAGATAAAACCTGCAGGCAGCAGAGAGGGGAACTACAGGCTGCTCCCCTGTATATAGCTCCCCCTGTATATAGTGTCCCACATATAGCTCCCCCTGTATATAGTGGCCCACATCCCCACATATAGCTCTCCCTGTATATAGTGCCCCACATAAAGACCCATCTGTAGATAGTGCCCCACATCCCCACATATAGAACTCCCTTGATAATGGTGGCCCACATCCACACATATATATATATACCCCCCTGTGAATAGTGCACCGCATCCCCATATAGACCTCCCTGTATATAGTGGCCCAGATCCTCATATAGACGCCCCTGGATATAGTGGCCCACATATAGACCCGACCCCCCCCCTGTATACAGTGGCCCACATCCCCACATATAGATGACCCCCCCCTGTAGATAGAGCCCCCACTGTAGATAATGCCACTCACAGTTTTAGTAGAGAAAAAAAATACAACTTTACATACTCACATGATACCGTCCGGAGGCAATGCAGATCTGCTCTCTCCAGGCCTGCTGGAGCTGAACGACGCGTCGTTCAAAGGCGCTGATTGGCGGTGCAGAATGACGTGCCCTGTCAATCAGAGCCTTTCAAGCACGGAAGCGGCGCGATGACGTCATCACGACGCTAGCGTTGTTGAAAGGCGCTGATTGGTGGGGCAAAATGATCAGCGTCATTGTAAGGCGTTGAATGATCGGGCATTCAGCACTAATGCATGTATTTGTACCTGCGTGCTATAGACGCAAGTACAATTACTGCAAGACAGGGTGGCTGTCGCTAGCACCGGAGCCCCCTCCTGTGCTAGCGACGCCCCCGGGCATGAGGGGGTCCATGTCGCCCGGCCCATAAATGTTAGAGGCTCGGCGGTGCGGGCCGCATAATAGCATCGCTACAGCAGTAGCAGCCATAACGGCTGCTAGTGCTAGTGGCGCCACCGGGCATATGGGGGGGGCGTTCCGGCTAGCGGCAAGAGCCCCCGCAAGCCACGGGCCCTGTAGCAGCCACTACGGCTGCTACCACGGTAATTACGCCACTGATGCCGCCCCCCATTTTCGGCTAGGTGGCACCGCCTGAGGCTGTCGGCTCACCTCGCCTCATGGCAGGTGCGGCACTAATGGCAGTACATCGTGATTTTGAAAGGCTTCTATCAAGCCCTGCCTCTGGAGCACACATATGGCAGCTCTGGGGGCCTTCATTAGTGACAACCACCGGCACCACGCGATCGCGTCACGGAAGGGGGGTCAATCGGCTGTCTGAGGGGGCCGCCCTCCTCTTTCTAATGCCATAGATGTCGCGGTCGCTAATGAAGGCGGCATCTAAGGGGTTAAACAGGCAGAATCAAAGTGATCTTTGATTCCGCCTGTTTCCTTTAACGCTTGTCACGTCCATGTATGTGACAATGCGTTAATGGGTTAAAGGGGTTTTCCCACCATAAAAAAAATCATATTCATTTTATAGATCATAAAAAAATTAACAATGTTTGCCATTTACATGCTGTTAAAAACATTATCCAGTAAAAAGTTATGACATTTGCTTACATAGTATATCGCCACCTGGTGTTCAAAGTGTATAGCAACATTTTCTCAGTCACTCACCCAGAGCCAGGTCTCTGAATAGTAATCCTCTGCTCATTGCAAAGCAGCTAATAGAAATAGTTTTCTGCCCTGCTTGTCAGGGAAGTAGTGAAGCCTTTGCAGTAGCATGGCAGTATAGCTGTTGGGTCTCCTTTTCAGCTTGTCATAGAAGGAGCAGAGCCTCTACGGCAGCATGGCAGTATAGCTAAGGAGACTCCTTCTTCTCAGCTTGTCAGGGAAGGAGCGGAGCCTCTTCGGTAGCATGGCAATATAGCTGACGAGTCTCCATTTTAGCTTGTCAGGGAAGGAGCAGAGCCTCTGCAATAGCATGGCAGTATACGTACCTGTGGACTCTCCTTTTCAGCCTTTCAGCGAAGGACTGGAGCCTCTGCGGCAGCATGGCAATATAGCTGCGGAGTCTCCTTTTCAGCTTGTCAGGGAAGGAGCGGAGCCACTGCAGTAACATGGCAGTATTGTTGAAAAGACTTCTTCTGCAGGGGAAGTAAGAAGTAACTATATTGTCAGCTGCTCAAGGAGGAAAGAGACTGATTCTATTCAGAGTCCGACTCCCATCAGCACAGATTAGCAGCAGCATCAAGGGGGACACATGGAAGCAAACAATGATGAAAGGTGAATTTATTTTCATGCCAGAAACACTGCTAATTAATTTAAAACAGCTGTTAACAGCATTTCAGGACTTTGGTATGAAAAAAATGAATCATGGGATAGCCCCTTTAAGAAACGGTAGATTATACAGTATTTACTCTAAAACTACTATAAGATCTCATACACACAGCAAAGCCACAAGAACAGACCCTATAAGGCTGCAAAGGGAGTCCCTATGAGTTGGTACTATGAGTCCTTAGGTACTCCATGTTCCATATAGGTGCCGTAGTACGTATCTGCGTAACATGGATCCATAATACATCCGCATGCATGAGTCCTAATACTGTCTCCTAGAGACAAGAATATGAGTATAAACAGGTAGTCTCCAATCTGACCGGCATTTCTCGTTATCTCCAGCTCTTACCTATGCAGCTAATAATTACACAGCACATATAGTTATCTACAAATGTTCTCATTTATCAGCTCAGGCCGGGATACAACTGTGGAGTCACTATGGCTACACATCTATGTATTCCTTGATATGACAACTTCCTATTGTCAACATAGACCATATTTGCCTACTAGCTCTTGGGCCAGGAGTTGAACGTGGACCCTGAGAACACATCACCTGTCTGTGCGAAAAGGAAATTAGAAGAAACATTTCTGATAGCAGAAGTTTAGACATTATGGATTAGGACACTATTGATTGGGTCATGGTGTAGCAATATGAGAGGTTTCGTCATCAGGGACCAGCTGTGCCCTTTCTGCCCTTGGTATACTACAGTATATGTGCATAAAGTACTTGAGTCTTCATCTGGATAACCAGCTTAGACAACCCACCTATATTCCCCAGAGCTGAGTCCTGCATCCGGCTTGGCCCCAGCTATAGTGTTCCACAGGGGTCCATAAACAACAATGGACATCCAAAGACCCTGCAATGGTTCTCAAGGAAAACGGACTCCCCATGATAACAGCAACTTCTAGGAATAATTGAATTGACTTCCATAGGACCTGCAATATAAACAGGGGTTGTCCAAAACCAAGGGCATATGTACCATTGAGGTTGCCTGGTTGCCATCTATAGAGGTACACAGAGCCCATAGAAATCAATGGATGGTCCATGCACGATGCCTTGCAATGGTTCTCAAGGAAAACGGTGGCACCGTAATAACAGACACTTGTACAAATTCTTCAATTGACTTCTGAGGGACCTGCAATATAAATAGAGGTTGCCCAAAGCTGAGGGAACGCATTCCATACACGTAGCCCATAAAGCTGCTATGGGACCCCTTCCAGATTGGTCTTATGCCCATTTTAATAGGCGGTGGGAACCTGCACTGGGTTGTGCAATGTTGACACACATGGAAAATGTACTAGAGTCATAAAATGGGAAGGGGGCAGGAGTATGTTGGCATCATACAGCGCCTAAAGGGCCCTATTTATATATATATATATATATAGGAACCTCCGTCCTTTATTTACGCCGCCGTCCATAACCCCATTGTACATATTTCATATATGAGCTACAACGTCTTCTCAATAGATGAGTTCTGCACAATCCTCTACCATTGTTGTTGTCGTACATCTTGGAGCCCATTGACCTTAGTTTCCATCAGTGGATTCAGTCATAGAACAATCAGTCGATAGGAGAAGGCTGAGAAGTGAAAATAACCTTTGCTCTCCTGTCTTCATCCGTCCTAAAACAAACTCGAGCACTCCCTGTGCTGCAAACATTTGCTGTTCCTGCACACTGGGATCTGTCAAACTTCATTCATCTCCAAGTGCAATTCATTAAGTCGCATACATTCAGCCTAAATGTAATTGTGCAGAGAACATACCGTAATTTCTTAAAAACTCGGTGTTATCCAAGGAAAAGGAATGGTAACCTCTGCTCCTATAAAATGTCACGTATCAAGGATCCAAGGCAATTACTTTAAATCTTGTTTGCCCCCAAATATAAAATAAAAATCCCCCTTAACTTTTACTGCAATCAATATGGCTACCATCTGGGTTGTCACCCAGATTTCCCGGAGTACTAATTGGCAGCAAATTTGTCACGGTCTGCAGCCGTGTCATTCATGAGCTGGGTGACAACCCCTGTAGGGAGAAATGCTCCTTAAAAGTATTTTTTGGAAGAAATTAATTAATTGGCATTGGGATAGGCCATCAATGTTTTTTTCACAGGAAAACCCCTTGAAGAATTAGTATTATATGTATCACAATCTGAGATCTGATAATGCCCTGATAATTGGAAACAATTGTACCATAGAAAATCTATTCAATGACAGCAAAAATCATTGCTCCGACTGGGGTTATCATCCAGCTTTCCTAGGGCCCTGAATTGCAAAGTCACAATCTCTACACGGTGAATAGCACTACAAAGGTTTGTGTCACAATACTCAATCACTAAAGGTGGTCATAGACGCAAAAATATGTTTCCATTCACGCATGCATCCTGTATATGGTAACTGGGAAAATACTACAATTGTGAGCCCTGCAAGTAATATGATTATATATAGACACACATGCCCCTAGGCCCTTGGATGAGTAATTATGACATGCTATGTGTACTTTTGCAAATGTTTTATTGCTCCAATGCATCTAAAATAAAAAAATAAAGCAACCTTGCAAATATTCTTGTTACAAATCTTCTACCGTTTTGTGTATACAGCTCCTTGGCAGAGGTGTGTGTCTCCACCGGTTACAAACAAATCCTATGTAATCTGATCATGCAGTGTTACTCCACTCCATCTGCCTTGTCTTCTGTAGGTTATCAAGAAGATTGTGGAGATCTAAAAAATCCTGCTCCATTGAGGGATAAACCGCTGGGCTCCATCTTTTGTGTTGAGCTTAAAGGGGTTGTCTCATGACAGACATTGATGGCATATTACTAGGATATGCCATCAATGGTGTGCCACTTCATCTCCTGTTGCCTCCACTTGGCTTATCCAGAAGCCGCATGGTTGGCCCAACCATAAAGCCTCTGGGAGAGACTGACAGCGATCGGTGAGGATCACATTAATGGGACCTCTGCTGATCGGATAAACAGTGGGTGTAATCTCCTAGCAATATGCTATCAATGTCTGTCATGGGATATCTTTAAAGGTCCTTTGACACGGCCCGACTTGGGTCATGAAAACGAGCGCCGATCGATGAGACAGATCGGCTCTCATTTATTCCCTTCACATGTAGCAATGATCAGTAATGTATGGGGACGAGAGCTCATCATTACGATCGCTCCTCCGTATATATTTCCATCATGTCGGCAGCAAATATCTCTGTTTACACAGGTAGATGTGCTGCTGACTAGCAAACGTTTTATTGACCGCATAAACGAGCGGCTGATCGTTGCTCTCTTTACACAGGGCAGTGATCGGTAACGAACATTCATATAAACGCTTGCTTGCCAGATCATTGGCCAATGTAAAAGGGCCTTATGTGGGTCTGTGGGCCACACTGCTGGGTTCCTGATAGCTGTTAATTTGCCCAACCACTCAATTCACCCCTGGCAGGAATAAAGAGTCTTCATTTTTACATTGATCTAAATGGAACGGGCAAAAATCTCTGCATATATTGTGAGGCTCTGTCCTAGTAAGAGGTGCCCTTCATTACACTCCGGAGCCATTAATGGGTTAACCGACTTAATTTCTTCTTGAATAACTATTGATGGTTAAGAATGCCTTTGGGCGAGTAAGTTTAGATGTTGAAAGGATGATTGACTAGCTGACTAGGGATAGAGTCATAAAGCACATATCATAGGGTTACAGAAACGGTTTTCCATTCACAGGACTGGTTTGTAATATAATCTGCAGTTGTAAAATGACGATTTGCATGTTTCTCCTCCAAGGAGATCTCAGCTGTGCTCAGGACAGAGCGTTTTTTGTTGAATGCATAAAAAGTAATGGGGCAGCTGCTCTAATTTCATGCACCTTCAGTAGGTGTTTCATGCGGAGTTTGTATGCAGAGTAAACAGCTGCCTTCCTTTTGGAGAAATAATTCAAACATTCATCTTAAGATTTCTTTTTTTTTTTGCATACAATTTTTCATTTGGTTCCAACACTTTGAAATTTAAGAACAAGACTCTGCAGCATTATAAGTGTAGTAAAGAGAAGGTGCTCGTAAACACAGATGTAGATGGTAGGAGCGGTTGGCAGGTTATCTGTCTGGGTACTTGGTGCCAGGGGAGCCAACAAGGCACTCTGCTTTGACCAGGGTATTTTAATACTGGGTGGAGCAGCAAACTCAATCTTTGCCCCGAGTGGAGGACGTCCTAGCTATGTCCCTCAAGCTCAAATGTATGACAATATTTGTAGGCCTGTTCCTCAGAACATTGGATATCTACACTGTGAAGAACGCAATGATAATTCATACATATGACAGCCACATAATAGAAGAATAATTCATAGACCAGTGTTTCCCAAACAAGGTCCCTTAGAACCTGGTCATGGGTTCCTCAGAAGACGGTATGAATCATTATACAGATATAGAATGCTTTACCTGCCCCTACACAAAGCTTCTTTGAGATAGAAATGGGAGCAGGGGTTCCCTGGGAGTGGAACCATGTTTCAGGGGTTCCCCCATAATAATAAAGTTTGGTACCATAGACCATATGCAGCTCATTCAGAACTATAGGACTATGTGTAGCTATACACATATTGGCTCTTTGAATGATGGCTGTTTCACCAAATGTTTATGAGGTTGTCCAGCTTGGACAACCCCATTCAGATGATGGGTCCCCTGAGATCTGCTAATAGGAGATGGGAGCAAATTGGGGAGCAAATTGGACTTTATGGACTCTCCACCTAACCTCCAATTTGTGATGTTTCACCTGAACATAGTAGAACATACAAACTCCATGAAAATATTATCCTGGTAAACCTTTTCCTGCACTAAGCAATGCATGCTTGCAGGGGAGGTCCGTGATGTACATGAGAGGAGGAGCCATTAAACATTGTAACGTTGCTGCATCTGTCACCAGCTCTTCTCTCCCACGCCTAGGAGGCCACACTCACCACCATTGTATGTGCAGCTGCAGAATCTCTTTTCGGGGTAAATTCTCATCGCTCCCCAAACCCATTAACTGAACTCTCCACGTTCTTAAGTAATGTAGGTCACAAGGGAATGGAGGAGGACAGGTAGTCAGCATGGTCCCTCTGCCTCCTCCAAAAAACAAGAAAAACCAACCCATTTCTCCCCCATACCAACAACCTGTTCCATAAGCACATGTATGAGGGCAGGTAATAGATTGGGGGTTGGGTGTGGGGTGAGGAGCCAAGTGCCTTTTACCAGTTATTTATAAGCATGGCCCTTTAGGCCCACTGAACACGTAGCATAATTGTTATTCAGAACCGTTTCCAGTTTTTCCCAGTTTTCTATTGGTTATATGGCTTCTATGAAATCTTGGCATTGAATGTGGCTTGTGACCGTCTTCCAGTGCTGAATGTGGCTCGGCGCCAGCCCCGTCCCGTGTTTGACTGGTTCTAGCACTGACAACCCGTGTATGCCCTGACAAACCGGGTGTGCCCAGTATGTGCCTCGTCTCCATGATGGTAGTAACACACTACCGGTCTCCATTGCGGTGTCCCTGCAGCATCTTTCTCACGTACAGGCACATGTGCCTAGTTACACTGTAAATAAAATTCAGATTTTTATCATCTGTATGCCAAACCACCCCCGCATTCATTGCGAAACACACATCAGGCGTGGTGGACTATGGTGTGGGCCTTCTAGATGGCTTCCTCTACCAAATTTATTGCAAGTTTATTGGTTAATTGGTATAAACTCTTACTTGGATCTCTCACTTTTTCCTGCATTGCGGGTTCTTAGTCTGTGTGTGTTCTCATTTTTTTATTCACACTTGTAATACATTTGTATGAATTCTTCTTTTAATGGTGAAACAATAAAGCATTTGTTTTGATTGGTTCAATAACTCTCACTTGTCCTCCATGATTTCTTCGAATTGGTTGCACTTTCTTATGAGCCCTAATCAAATTCAATAATTCAAACCAGTCCTCGTCCATTCTCTTAACCGGTTGACGAGACATAACGTGTACGCTCATATGGTAGAACATTTCCGCATCATGACGAGCGTACACGGTTCAAGAGTGGGGCAATGGCTGTAATAGACAAACACATCCCGCTCTAACAGCGGAGATCAGAGAAACCTCTGATCTCCACCGTTAATCCCTTGAATGCCACAATCATAGCTGATCGTGGAATTCAAAGGGAAAATGTGAAGTGGGGACCCCTTATACCCTAACAACTGCCTGTGTACTATCAGTATTATATAGATAAATGCCAGTACATTATAGTTAAACAATCAAAATCAAAATGAAAAATTCTCCTATGGAATGAAAAAAAAATTACAATTCATTTAAAAAAAGTAATGTTAAATAAAACTAAATCTGTAAAAAAAAAATACACGCAAATGCAAATTTTTTGACAATACATAAACTTTATGAAATATAGGTCCCAAAACATGGCATAGTGTTATTCATGATAACTAGTATATGCTACAGCAGAACTGCATTCTTTTCTACATTTTTGCCAAAATAAAAATTTATATAAATGAAATGATAATTTAAATGCACCCAAAAAAATGGCATGTACTTAAATTTCAACTTGTCCAGAAAAAAACAAAGTTCCATACAGCTACATAAAAAAAAAAAAGTTATGGGAGCCGGGATGCAAAGACCAAAAAAACAAATAAATTGTTCTGACCTCAAGGCCAGAATTGGCCCAATCCTTAAGGGGTTAAAGAGACAGTAACATTGATTTAAGTATTATATCCTACATGGCAACAGCAGCGAAAACAACTGTACAATCGGCATAGATGGACCTGGGCACAACCCCACACTAGCACCATGTGTTGACAATCAAAGCTCTTCTACTTGTGTATTTTTATCTTAGTATTCGGCAAAGCTAAAAAATTCGAACTGCTCTTAACTTTTTAGGGTGTTCCTGACAGCTACGAGCTCCATGGCCCTATAGACACCCATAGGAGCAACACAGGGGTTGTCTACTTGTAGCCACCATGTCTGAGTCTTGAGTCATAGCTAGGATTTCCTTCACCTGGGGCAAAAATTCTGTTTATTGTCCTATAACCTGACTAAGGGTTGTGGGTGCATCCCTGGCACTCCGCACCTGGAGCACTCTGCCAGCCACCCTGTGTGTTATGCCCCCTGTACTTGGGGTAGACCCATGACATTGTGAGTTCACATAAAATTTACTTCTTTGCATAACGAAATCAAGATGAAATTAACAAAAGAAAAGTTTCAAAAATGGTAAACATCAACTTTTTGTAGGGTTATCCCATTCGTCACGTCGTTGCATGATGCCATTTACCTCAGGTAACTTCTAATATAAAAATGTTGATGTATTATTTTTTTTTTTTTGCATCCACTATAAGGAAAACAAGGTGAACAGATGATATGTGACTGTACAAGGAGATAACCCTGCCCTGCCCCATCAGCATTGCCCTGTGCTCGATAAGAGGAATGATTATTTTTCCATTCACACAAGGCCGGCCTATCTCAAACCAACTGTGGCCTGACAGTGCACTTTTTCTTCAGCTGCTGTCTTAAGATGATTTTAAGATGGAACTTGCATCTTTCATCAGATTCTCAGACGTATTGGGCGTCCACAAACAAGGATTTCAATAATTCAAAAAGACACAAAGGAGCATTGGGGTCCATTCCAGACTATTTGGTGCCGGGTTATTGAAATCTTGCTGCATTATAAATTATTATTATTTTATATCTATTTATTTGCCGTACTTACTCTTATCTGGGTGGTGCTAGGCAACGGAGGATTAATATGTTGCTGGTATAGTTACTTATTTAGGGAGATCATACACATTGACTAGGGCAATGACCTGTGGTGATTTGCAAAGGCATGCTTGGATTACTTATAAAAGTTGTACTTTTTTCAGTTGTTCCCACCACTGGTACATCTATTTATTGGCATTAAGCCAAGTCAATCATGTGTCCATACTGCAGGACACAGTCTAACGCCATTGAGGGAGATCATTACCAGTAGTGAGAATGTTCTTCAGGTCATTCTCATTACTAAAAAGTATTAATTTGCAGATTGCAATTTTTTAAGTCGTTTTTTCACAAAAACCACATATGGTGTCTAGACAACTTTTTGCCCAAAACTAACATCTCTTTCCACGCTAATATGGTAGCGACAGTAATAAATGTCTTTGTTTTCCAGTGTTTGGCAGGATAATTTAGGTCACAAGATCAGATTACAAGTGTACGAGCTCTTCTAACCTTTATTAATTTCTAAAACAACTGCTGACGGCATAAAACAGGAACAACAGTAATGTGAATAATGAATATGGGTGTCACATTGCTACGCGTATTAGTTTGTGTGGGGCTCAGAAGGTCCTTGTAACCTTGTCACCTTAAACCAGGTGATGGAAAAATAATGTGAGCCTGTTTGCATTTAGTTTTGCAGAGCAGACTCCCACGGATTAACTGTAGATGTTATGGATATTGTTGATTTTTCCTATGTCTCTGATTCTTACAGGCAAAAAGTTGCCCCATTCTATTGATCACTCATGTAAGGGGCAGTACCATCGAATCCAGGCTTACAAATCTATGGGTTTGGAAATATTAGGGTTTTGGTCTTCCCAAACACAAAAGATTCACAAAGTAGAGGCAATTATTAGGGGAACCAATTGGCCCACCTTTGTCTTTTTGGAATATAGGACACCAAACTGCCTAGAGAAAGACCATATAAACACACGGAGGAACAACATTGTTCATGTAGATACTACCCTGGGTGGAAATGAACCCATAATGGCATCATTTTGGTAAAGCAGTAGGGATCACTACTGAGACCATGTGCCACCTACCCGAATATACGGGGGAATCATCGAGCATTGTTAGTTTGGCCCTTCCTGAAAGATGGTGTCAATAGTGGCAAACATTAATCAGGAAAAAGAGCAGGACCCTTGGAGACATCATATCAACATTTTTGGAGGATATTGTGGTTTGGATGCTGGGAACACCTCATCGTCTTAGTTTGAACCAATGTTCTTCAAGTGTGATAGAGAAGGTTTCAACTTTGATCCACCACTTTGACTCATGTTCATATTGACAACAGATGTGGTTGGGGGTTATAGTATGTTGTGCCATGTAATCATTCTAGACTCCAGGCTTTTTCTATTATAGTACATTACTAGTCTCCGGTAAAAGGAACAAAAAACATAATAAGCACTAGGACACCTTTCATTTCCCTGTGAATACTGTGCTGATGTTTAGCTGTATTATGCACTTCGGCAGGGGTAGCGAAACATTTTGCCAGAGTGTGCCCACATGTTTTTGTTTATTTTTGGAAATTTGCTGAGCTCCAAGTTGCCAATGAAGCTGATACTGCACAGTGACCCCCATAACAGTGACAGCAATAGGAACCGTTAAATACTGTACCAGCCACAGGACACTCACAGGAGTAAAAGCCACAGGACCCCCATAACAGTGACAACAAGGGGAACCCTCAAATACTGTTCCAGCCACGGGACCTTCATAACAGTTAAAATAATAATAATTAAAAAAAATTCCTTGAGGGCTACTATCCCTGCGTGGAATGATTGTGGCCTAGTGGACCTGGACTAGAAAAGTCAGTGCAGTCGTGCTCTGGATGTCACTCAGTGGCCCAAACACTGCACAACCTCATTCTCACCACCTCGAAAATCAGGATAGTGACACTCTCATGAAAAATAAACTGCATCTCTTGCCAAAATTTGCAGTCAATGGTCAATTCCTGAGACAACTTTCCGACACCTTGAGATGCTCTTTATTGGTACCTTGGCCCCATGAGGCGCCGCATGCCGGTAAAATTCTCGCTTCTGTCACCCCCGCCATGGGTTCGCTCCTCATGGTCTAGGATTCAGACTACTGTTTCCTCCAATGTGCAATGGAAGGAAGTGCTAGTCTGAAGTCGTATCAGTCAGGTGTGAGCTGACACCTATTAGATTTGCAAGTCTACTGTCCTTGTTAAATATCAGGGCTGAATATGACCATTCACATCCCGACATGGTGTCAATTTTTTCTCCTCCAAACAAGATCTACTTTAAACCTGACATATCTGACCTACAAAAAAATATTACACTATGTGAGGAATTAGGGGAAGTTCTCCTTCTGCTTTCAAGGTCAATGGTGTAATTCATGTTAGATGGTAAAAGATTCAACCTCAGTCATCGACCCATTTAATCATGATGAGGTCTTGAGTCTGGGTTAAAAAAGGAGAGTCTTTACAGGAGTAGTGTGATGTAGTGTGGCGTGGTAAGGCTGCACTTTATGAGCTGCTGATCACTTACAGTGACGTTTACTGCTAACTATAAAGATTGCTGGAGGGTTACCAGTGTAGAACATAAAAGAGGATTTGGAAGAGCAATCACTTTCAGCCAATAGATTGGCTAACACGCTACTACACTATTTTTTTTTTTTACTGTACTTAGCCAAAAGATTAAAAATAGTCCCTCAAAAATACACTAAATAAAATGATTACATGTATAAATACCCTATAGACATTTATACAAGGATGTAATAAGAGTTCAGGCATAAATATGTCATAAGAAGCCATTTTCAAAAAATTGGAGCAACATTTTTTAATTAGACCTGAGCTACGTCTAACTTCTAGACCACAAAACTATTTAGCAAAGCCCTAAATCCAAGTTTCGTCTTACTTGGGTTTGAAAAGTTCCCCTTCACTTTGCTTTTAAGTGGGGAAATGGGTAATGACAACTATTATGGGCCCGTAAAATGGCCTTGGTGAAATGGTCCTGGTAGAACTCCTAGTGCCGATTAAGCAGTATGAAATTTTATAGCAGGTTAGTTGGTTTCCTATTAAATTGGCCCTAGTGTGTGTGTTTGAGATAGGGAAATAAAATTGTGAGCCCCATTGGGGCTGGAGTACAGCGCTGCGGAATATGTTCATATGTTGGCACTATATAAGACACAGTTAAAAAAAAAGCTAACTCAACATATACATTTCGTTCACATACACAGACTTTTACTGCAGCCAGTTTCCCTGTGCTGGCCAAGAAAATAGGCCGGTTGCTGTATCTGCTCTGTGTACAGACAGTTGTGCTACCAACATCAATAGGATTGTAAGACCTTTCCATACTCTGACCCCATATGTTCATTCCTATAAGAAAATAGAGAACGGTGTCATATATTGTTCCACGTGTTTGTATGCAATCGTTCCATCTTTCCCATACATATTCTCTCTGTTCCGGGCTGGGATGTGTAAATCTGGCTTAAAAAAAAGAATCTCCACCACCAACATATTACAGTTTACCTAGAGTACTAATCTATATAAAAAGTTGAGTCACTTTCAAATACTGATCCTGTCTGTATTATATTCCAGAGCTGCATTTACAATTCTGCCGACTTCAGAGCTGAAATCTTACAATATTCCTTGCTGGCTCAATGTCTGCACAGAGCTTGCTCTGGTGATTTGCATTCTGGGTAGTGGTAGGGTCTTTGCACCAAGCACAGTACAGTAATCTGAATGATAACCAGCAGAATTGTAAATGCAGCTCTGGAGTATAATACAGGCTGTAACTCAGGATCAGTACAGGATAAGTAATGTAATGTATTTACAGAGTCACTCAACTTTTTATGTAGAATACATAACTTTTAAGGGGCTTTCCATTCTGTGCACTGGTCAGACATTTCCACAACTTGGACCATCCTACATAGTGCTACTTAAAAGCGCCACTAATTTCAAAGGCGGAATGTCTTCTACGGGGTGGGGGCTTGCATTACTGAGTGCCACAGTACTTCCATCCCAAGCAATGGTGGGGGTCCTAGATTATTGGTACACTGACATGCCTCAATGATGTGTGGGAAGACTTTAAGAAATCCCCTTTAAGGCCACCATACATGGTCAACCCAGAAGATCAAGTGCTAATATGGCAGAGGATTTTCAAAGTGGAAAATCCCTTTAATAGAGGGATCCTATAAAGGGTAATCAAACTTTCAGAAAACTTCTGACATGCCATAATAACATGTCAGAAGTTTTGATCGGTGGGGGTCTGAGCACTCGGGTGAGCACTGAGCCGCTTTATTTATGATCTGCTTTTCTCGGAAAGCCGATGTAACGGTGTAAAGACTCATAGACTTTCCATTGCGTCGGTGCACCGTTACATCGGCTTTCCTAGAGAATCCGATCAGAAACCAAGTGGCTCAGTGCTCACCCGTGCGCTTCTGTGGCTTAGTTTTAGCGATCGGTGTGGGTCTCAGCGCTCGGACCTCCATTGATCAAAACTTCTGACATGTCACTATGACATGTCAGAAGTCTGTTACAAGCTTAGTTACCCTTTAAACATTTGTTATGCGCTCGCAATAGTGCGGCCCAATCATTGCAAGGAATTATTCTTAGTAGATTATTGTCCGGAAAAATCCCATGCACGGTGTCATGTAACTGAGTATAGAGGGAGTGTACGGACATTTTTTTGGCATGCTACAAGTATCATTTAAGCAAATGAAAAGGTAAAGGTAAGTATTTAACAAGCTTTATCAATCCTGGTAACCTCAAACACCGCATGTTTCCAACAACAATTAAGATCTTTAAAAGCAAATATAATTTGGATCTGAAGACAAGGGCCACACCTGTACGCTACACAGACAATGTGGAAACGGATATTAATTATAAATATTTACAGGTAAAAACTATGCCAGAGCCTCCCAACTGCAGATCTCAGGGGAGCAGAAAGTTTACACTCTTTATAAGTTATTAGCAAACAGTGTGAATGTGAGGAAGCTGCTCAGATACTTATATTTCTGCAATACCTCCCCCCACCCACAATAAATAAACTTGATACAAGTGCTTGCCATATGCCTGGCTGCTAAATTCTTCAAATAGTTGGAGAGATAACAGATCACTAGTGGTAACTGACAGCCATACACCAGAGGAAACACCAGATGAGAAGAAACAATGGAGTATACGTGACAAGAACAGCGCCCTCTGCAGGATTCTAGGACACAGCACATAGGCACACCTGAAACCTTCATGTCCAGACAAGTCTGCTATGAAAGTGTTATCTATCTCATATCTATCTATCTATCTATCTATCTATCTATCTATCTATCTATCTATCTATCTATCTATCTATCTATCTATCTATCTATCTATCTATCTATCTATCTATCTGTAATGACGGGGGTAAGGAAACAGACAAGTGAGCCCTAATCGACCCGCCACTCAGTCCCTGCCTACTTGCAACGACCCGCCCTAGGCGACAGGGTACAACTGGGCGACAGTCCCTACGCTCAATAAGTGCACGACAGACAAACAGACAAGGGTACACAGAAGCAAGGGAAAAGGGGCAGTTTCCCACGGCAACACCGTGAGCATCAAGAGTGGTGAACGAGCCGAGTCAAACCAGGAGGGTACGAGGTACCAAACGCAGAGCAGGAGAGTAGTGAACAAGCCGAGTCAAACCAGAAGTGTACGAGGTACCAAACGCAGAGCAGGAGAGTAGTCAGTAAGCCAGGGTCAGTATGAAGCAGGGTCAAATAGATCAAGAAGCTGCAGCAGGGCCAGGAAACCAAACGAGAAGAATCACAAGCAAGGAGGAACAGGAAAGGCAGGTATAAATAGACAGAGGGCGGGAGCTAGCTCCATCTGGCCAGGCTATTATAGGCTCTCCCACTCCTAAGCCTGCCATCCTGAGTGGTGGAAGATGGAGTCAGTCTCACAGACATAGAAGCAGGTGCAGACTGATTACCTATGGGCGTAGATACAGAAGCTGTGCCTGGCAGATCCTTAACAGTACCCCCCCCCTTTTATGAGGGGCCACCGGACCCTTTCTAGATGGACCTGGTTTATTGGAGAAACGAAGGTGGAACCTCCTGACCAATACCCCAGCGTGAACATCCCGGGCAGGTACCCAAGTCCTCTCCTCAGGCCCGTATCCTCTCCAATGGACCAGGTGCTGGAGGGAGCCTTGGACCATCTTGCTGTCCACAATCTTGGCCACCTCGAATTCTACCCCCTCAGGGGTGAGAATGGGGACAGGAGGTTTCCTCGAGGGAGCCAAGGACGGAGAGCAGCGTTTAAGGAGGGAGGCATGAAACACGTCGTGTACTCGAAAAGATGGGGGCAACTCCAGTCTGATTGAGGACTTCAATGACCTTGTACGGCCCTATAAACCGGGGAGCAAACTTCTTGGACGGGACTTTAAGGCGCAACTTCTTTGACGATAGTCACACCAGATCCCCGACCATAAACAAGGGGTTAGCAGAACGTCTTCTATCTGCCTGAGTTTTTTGTATGCTCTGGGATGCCTCTAGGTTCTTCTGAACCTTGGCCCAGACTGTGCACAGTTCCCGATGAACGACCCCTACCTCGGGATTGTTGGAACTACCAGGTGAAACGGAGTAGAACCGTGGATTAAACCCAAAATTACAGAAAAAGGGGGAGACCCCTGACGAGTTACTGCCCCGGTTATTAAGGGAAAATTCGGCGAGGGGAATGAATGAGACCCAATCATATTGACAGTCAGAGATAAAACACCTTAAATATTGTTCTAGAGACTGATTAGTCCTCTCAGTTTGGCCATTAGTTTCAGGATGGAAGGCAGAGGAGAAGGACAGATCAATCTCCAACTTTTTACAAAAGGCTCTCCAAAACAAAGAAACAAATTGTACCCCTCTGTCAGAAACAATATTGACAGGGACCCCATGGAGACGCAGGATATGTTTGACAAACAAGGTAGCTAACGTCTTAGCATTGGGTAGTTTTTTGAGGGGCACAAAGTGGCACATCTTACTGAAGCAGTCTACTACAACCCATACCACCGACTTGCCTTGAGATGGAGGCAAATCGGTGATAAAATCCATGGAGATATGGGTTCAAGGTCTCTGGGGAATGGGCAAAGAACGTAGTAAGCCCGCTGGTCGGTACCTGGGAGTCTTGGACCTAGCACAAACCTCACAAGCGGCGACGTAGGCCTTAACGTCCTTAGGCAACCCAGGCCACCAATAGTTTCTGGCAATGAGGTGCTTGGTACCCAGGATGCCTGGATGACCAGATAGAGCGGAGTCATTATTTTCCCTAAGTACCCTTAGCCGGAATTGCAGGGGAACAAACAGCTTGTTCTCAGGAAGGTTCCCGGGAGCTGAACCTTGATCAGCCGCAATTTCAGAAACTAAATCAGAATCAATAGAGGAAATGATTATACCTGGAGGCAAAATCCAAGCAGGATCTTCCTTACGAAGGAGGGCTGGCCATGAAGCTACGCGACAGTGCATCAGCCTTAATATTTTTAGACCCAGCCCTATAGGTAACCAAAAAGTTGAATCTGGTAAAAAATAACGCCCATCGAGCTTGTCTTGGGTTTAGCCTCCGGGCAGATTCTAGGAAAAACAGATTCTTGTGGTCGGTAAGGACCGTTACCTGGTGCCTAGCCCCCTCCAGGAAGTGGCGCCACTCTTCAAATGCCCATTTAATGGCTAAGAGTTCGCGGTTGCCAATATCATAGTTACTCTCAGTGGGCGAAAACTTCCTGGAGAAGTAGGCACAGGGGCGGAGATGGGTGAGGGACCTGGTACCCTGGGACAAGACAGCCCCGACTCCCACCTCGGACACGTCAACCTCCACGATAAATGGCTCCATTTGGTTGGGCTGAACCAACACCGGGGCCGAGATAAAGCACTTCTTAAGGACCTCAAAAGCCTGGACAGCCTCAGGAGGCCAGCGGAGGAGATCAGCACCCTTGCGAGTGAGATCCGTAAGAGGCTTAGCGATGACCGAGAAGTTAGCAGTAAATCTCCTGTAATAATTAGCGAACCCCAAGAAGCACTGTAACGCCTTCAGGGAGGCAGGTTGGACCCATTCCGCCACAGCCTGGACCTTGGCGGGGTTCATGCGGAATTCATGAGGAGTGAGGATTTGACCCAAAAATTGTATCTCCTGCACCCCAAACACACATTTTTCGGTCTTCGCAAACAGTTTGTTTTCCCGAAGGACCTGGAGCACCTTCCTGACATGCTCAATGTGGGAGGACCAGTCCTTGGAAAACACAAGTATGTCATCAAGATACACTACAAGAAATACCCCCAGGTAATCTCTTAAAATCTCATTTATGAAATTCTGGAAGACCGCAGGAGCATTACACAACCCAAAGGGCATGACGAGGTATTCGAAATGACCTTCGGGCGTGTTAAACGCAATCTTCCACTCATCCCTCTCTTTGATGCGGATAAGGTTATACGCCCCCCGTAGATCAAACTTAGAGAACCATTGGGCCCCCTGAACCTGGTTAAAGAGATCAGGAATCAAAGGAAGGGGATACTGGTTCCTTACAGTGACCTTATTCAAGTTACGGTAGTCAATGCATGGCCTAAGACCACCATCCTTCTTCCCTACGAAGAAGAAGCCAGCACCTACCGGAGAAGTAGAGGGGCGAATGTAACCCTTGGCCAGGCATTCCTGGATATACTCTCTCATGGCTTCACGTTCGGGACAAGAGTGATTAAATATCCTACCCTTAGGGAGCTTAGCTCCTGGTACCAATTCAATTGCGCAAATATATTCTTTATGAGGTGGTAACACTTCGGAGGCCTCTTTAGAGAAAACATCAGCGAAGTCCTGAACAAACTCAGGTAGAGTGTTCACCTCCTCAGGGAGAGAAATAGAATTAACAGGAAAACATGACGTCATGCATTCATTAACCCATTTGGTAAGATCCCCAGTATTCCAGTCAAAAGTGGGATTATGCAACTGCAACCAGGGAAGGCCTAAAACCAAATCGGACGATAATCCCTGCATCAACAGTACAGAGCACTGCTCCAAATGCATGGAGCCAACAAGGAGTTCAAAAACAGGGGTATGGTGTGTAAAATAACCATTAGCAAGAGGAGTGGAGTCGATACCCACTACCGGGACAGGTTTAGGCAAATCAATCAAAGGCATAGCTAGAGACATAGCAAATTCCACAGACATGATATTAGCAGACGAGCCTGAATCCACGAAGGCACTGCCGGTAGCGGACCTACCACCAAAAGAGACCTGAAAGGGAAGCAAGATTTTATTACGTTTCATATTTACGGGAAATACCTGTGTGCCCAAGTGACCTCCCCGATGATCACTTAGGCGCGGAAGTTTTCTGGCTGCTTATTCTTACACCTAGGACAGGTGTTCACTTGATGCTTGTCATCCCTACAATAGAAGCAGAGACCATTCTTCCTGCGGAACTCTCTACGTTGTTGGGGGGACACGGAGGCCCCGAGTTGCATAGGTACCTCCGAGTCTTCCGTGGAAGAACGAAGCAACGGAACCTCGGGAGGCATCATGGGGGAGTCAGAGGAGAAAACACAAAAACGTTCACGTTGTCGTTCCCTGAGACGTCGGTCAAGTCGTACCGCTAAAGCCATAACCTGGTCTAGGGAGTCAGAAGAGGGATAGCTAACTAGCAGGTCTTTCAGGGCGTTCGACAGACCCAACCTAAACTGGCACCTTAAGGCAGGGTCATTCCACCGAGAAGCTACGCACCACTTCCTAAAGTCAGAACAATACTCCTCAACAGGTCTCTTACCCTGACGTAAGGTCACCAGCTGACTCTCGGCAAAGGCAGTCCTGTCAGTCTCGTCATAAATGAGTCCGAGAGCGGAAAAGAAAAGATCAACGGAGGAAAGTTCAGGGGCGTCAGGAGCCAAGGAGAAGGCCCATTCTTGGGGCCCTTCCTGGAGCCGGGACATAATTATACCCACCCGCTGGCTCTCAGAACCTGAGGAGTGGGGCTTTAAGCGAAAATAGAGCCTACAACTCTCCCGAAAGGAGAGAAAAGTCTTCCGGTCCCCTGAGAACCGGTCAGGCAACTTGAGGTGGGGTTCAAGAGGTGAGGTGAGGGGCACTACCATGGTAGCATCAGGCTGGTTGACCCTCTGAGCCAGGGCCTGGACCTGTAAGGAGAGACCCTGCATTTGCTGAGCCAGGGTCTCAAGGGGGTCCATAGTAGTGTGAGGGACCAGGGTAGACTAGGTATATAGGCTTGTGATTATGTAATGACGGGGGTAAGGAAACAGACAAGTGAGCCCTAATCTACCCGCCACTCAGTCCCTGCCTACTTGCAACGACCCGCCCTTGGCGACGGGGTACAACTGGGCGACAGTCACTACGCTCAATAAGTGCATGACTGACAAACAGACAAGGGTACACAGAAGCAAGGGAAAAGGGGCAGTTGCCCACGGCAACACCGAGAGCAACAAGAGTGGTGAACGAGCCGAGTCAAACCAGGAGTGTAAGAGGTAACAAACGCAGAGCAGGAGAGTAGTGAACAAGGCGAGTCAAACCAGGAGTGTACGAGGTACCAAACGCAGAGCAGGAGAGTAGTCAGTAAGCCAGGGTCAATATGAAGCAGGGTCAAATAGATCAAGAAGCTGCAGCAGGGCCAGGAAACCAAACGAGAAGAATCACAAGCAAGGAGGAACAGGAAAGGCAGGTATAAATAGACAGAGGGCGGGAGCTAGCTCCATCTGGCCAGGCTATTATAGGCTCTCCCACTCCTAAGCCTGCCATCCTGAGTGGTGGAAGATGGAGTCAGTCTCACAGACATAGAAGCAGGTGCAGACTGATTACCTATGGGCGTAAATACAGAAGCTGTGCCTGGCAGATCCTTAACAGGTTCCCATTAAATATGCAATTGAAAACAATTCCATATGCCCTGCAATTTTGTTATTATAAATATATCCTATATACAGTAATTATAGCATTAGAACCAAGCTCTGGCATATATACAACATGAGAGCCAAGCTCAATACATATATACAGCACCAGAACCAACCTCAGCTCATAAATACAACACCAGAACCAAGCTCAGTACATAAATACAACCCAAGAACCAAGCTCAGTACATAAATACAACACCTATCTATCTATCTCATATCTATCTATCTATCTATCTATCTATCTATCTATCTATCTATCTATCTATCTATCTATCTATCTATCTATCTATCTATCTATCTATCTATCTATCTATCTATCTCATATCTATCTATCTATCTATCTATCTATCTATCTATCTATCTATCTATCTATCTATCTATCTATCTATCTATCTATCTATCTATCTATCTATCTATCATCTATCTATCTATCTATCTATCTATCTATCTATCTATCTATCTATCTATCTATCTATCTATCTATCTATCTATCTATCTATCTATCTATCATCTATTCATATCTATCTATCTATCTATCTATCTATCTATCTATCTATCTATCTATCTATCTATCTATCTATCTATCTATCTATCTATCTATCTATCTATCTATCTATCTATCTATCTATCTATCTATCTATCTATCTATCATGACGGGGGTAAGGAAACAGACAAGTGAGCCCTAATCTACCCGCCACTCAGTCCCTGCCTACTTGCAACGACCCGCCCTAGGCGACAGGGTACAACTGGGCGACAGTCCCTACGCTCAATAAGTGCACGACAGACAAGGGTACACAGAAGCAAGGGAAAACGGTCAGTTTCCCACGGCAACACCGTGAGCAACAAGAGTGGTGAACGAGCCGAGTCAAACCAGGAGTGTACGAGGTACCAAACGCAGAGCAGGAGAGTAGTGAACAAGCCGAGTCAAACCAGAAGTGTACGAGGTACCAAACGCAGAGCAGGAGAGTAGTCAGTAAGCCAGGGTCAGTATGAAGCAGGGTCAAATAGATCAAGAAGCTGCAGCAGGGCCAGGAAACCAAACGAGAAGAATCACAAGCAAGGAGGAACCGGAAAGGCAGGTATAAATAGACAGAGGGCGGGAGCTAGCTCCGTCTGGCCAGGCTATGATAGGCTCTCCCACTCCTAAGCCTGCCATCCTGAGTGGTGGAAGATGGAGTCAGTCTATTCATATCTATCTATCTATCTATCTATCTATCTATCTATCTATCTATCTATCTATCTATCTATCTATCTATCTATCTATCTATCTATCTATCTATCTATCTATCTATCTATCTATCTATCTATCTATCTATCTATCCATCCCTCCCTCCCTCCCTCCCTCCCTCCCTCCCTCCCTCTCTCTCTCTCTCTATCTATCTATCTATCTACTCCAGTATACACTCTAGTTCTTTCTTTCTTTCTTTCTTTCTTTCTTTCTTTCTTTCTTTCTTTCTTTCTTTCTTTCTTTCTTTCTTTCTTTCTTTCTTTCTTTCTTTCTTTCTTTCTTTCTTTCTTTCTTTCTTTCATTCTTTCTTTCTTTCTTTCTCATAAGAATATTGTACATGTGGGAGCAGACCCTCGGTGATAGTTACTACATTAGTTGTGGGCAGCTCCTTCTGCAGTGTTTCTTATTTTGCAGGCGTATTTGTCAGGTTGGCCACATATGTGGGAGTGGCTATTATTATTTAAAGCACCTGCTCACTCGCCTTCATCAGCGTTTCTGACCTGGCTGTGTCCATTTGTAAGTATGGCCTTTTTCGGTGTTTCTGCATAAATGTCCTTGTTTTTATCTGTTTTGTCTGTACATCAGGAGCTTTTCGCTCCAGTTAGGGACTCGCAAGTCTGGGGATCCTTGTCGTGGATTGCGAGCTTGCGTCCTTTTGGCCAAAATGATCACTAATACCCCATGTATTTTTCATTATTACTTATATTCGCTTCTTTTGGACACAGCCAGGTCTTTGATGCTGGGAGAGCATGGTGTGTTGTTGTTTGGCCTAGCAAGCAGGGTAGCCCGCTCTATGAATTATCAAGGCGTCACAAATAGGCTTCTACCTGGCTAGACACGTTGCGCCTCATGACTTACACACTATCCCTCCATGTTTCACACACTTGCATCCCATTATTCATTTATTTTTTAGCCACTTTACTCATTACTGCCCCCTATATTTCACTTACATTATTACACTTGCACATACACTATTCATTTATTATTTCTTACTACACATCCCATGCACCACATACCACTCCCCTCAAGACTAGTGGGAGTGGCTATTATTATTAGTTGTGGGCAGCTCCTTCTGCAGTGTTTCTTATTTTGCAGGCGTATTTGTCAGGTTGGCCACATATGCGCCTGTAACATTACACCGCTATGAGAGGTGTCAGTCGTGATGTGACTCACTGCATTGTCACTATTTCCCTTCTTTTTTGCTGACCTACAGCAACTGTCTTATAGGTAGCAAAATCTGCAGCTTTTCTAGGTCTTTCCTTGTTTTGCCACCGTTAACATATTAAAGTGTTATTTCCACGTCATAAAGTGATGGCAGAACACTATAATATGCCATTATTTTCTTATCGCCGACACCCTGACTGATCCCAAGAATGATTTTTTGTCCTGAACAGTGGCGCTCGAAATCTCTTCCGTAAAAAGTCTGCTATGTGTGGCAGTCCTGACATTCTGCTTATGAACCAGGTAGATCAGGATGATCAGTGCTATGGGTTCCACGCAGATAATACAATGTTTGAAACCGTGGTGCACGGAGATGACTACAGACAGGACTGCATAAAATCTCTCTATAAGGTCAATGGTATTCTTAACTTAGTTTTAAGATCTCTGCTTGCTGTCAGTGAATAAGAACAACCTTTGTTCAGAGGCTAAAAACCTGTCCTAACTTAATACTTCTCAGAACTAAAAAGTCTAGACAATGCTCTGTGAACTAAACAGCCTGCACTTCAATCTGATACAGTTTACCTGCACTCACACATTGCAACAAACCATCAGGGCAGGAGGGAGATGTGTTTAGCTTACGGAATATTCTCTAGACTGGATACAAGTATAGCAAACCCACATCTGTGAACAGGACTTGATCTGCTGGGGTTTTCATCAGCAAGCAGAGATCTTAAAATGGTGAGGAATCCAATTACAAAGTAAATTAGAAGGTTGCAGAATATTTTTTTTTATTATACAGTGATTAAGCTTTAAATATGTAGAAACAGAAAAACCCTTTAAATTAACTCTTCGTAGCTCTTTTGACTGACAGCTATCACTTTGGATCTACAACCAGCCACATTTCAAGAACACCTTGCACCATTTGGTATAGCATCCTCTTACTGCTCTCCTTCACCCCTTTTACCACCATCCACTTCCTTCTAAAGAGTAAACATCTCTGTATTCTTGTCCTTCACCCCCCCAAAAAAATATAATGCGTGCAGCAAACTGTACCGTGCAACAAAACGCGATGTGAACTTGTAATCAGCTCTTACCTTATTTGCCTCCTTCTAGACTCCTAATACAATTTTTAAAGTTGCAATGCTTAACTGTTTTCTTTCTTTTAACCCCAGGATTGGCAGTCCCGTTCTCTCTTGTGATCCAGGGGTAGAAGAACTGGTGGAGTGACATCAATACGCATCCTCCTGCAGAATCCCGGGTGACAACCTCGGAGGAGATCTGAAGTTGTCACCCTCTTTTTCATGGGCCTGTTCCTAGTTCCAATTTGTAGATATGAGCCAGAATTTTCCTCTTCTATTAGGTTTAAATAATTCTATTGAGCCATTTTTAAGTGACAACCGATACGGCCTCCATTACAGCTCCTGCAATGTGGATAATGTAATGGTGATTGTATTGGATGTCACTCAACTTCCACAAAAAATTTTTTGTTTAATGAAATAGTTCAATATTTCACTATACTTTTTATTAATTCCTCACAGTTTTCAAGAACTTTACTTGCAGTCATTCAATAGAAACATCATTGTTATCTCCCAGGAGACCAAAAATTTTCCTTGTCATGTGACCACAGGTGCATGGCTTGTTACAAGACACAGCTCTGATAACTGTACAGTTATCAATCTTGCCTCTGTGGGTAGGCTGTCTCTGCAGGGGTGGGTCAAGCACTGTTGGTGCCCAAGGCGGTGGTTTCAGAATTTGACCCACCACCCTAGGTTCCTGAAGTTCAGCATGTTGTTGGATGGACCGTCATTCATTTACTTATTAACCCTGTTGTTTTAATCGTAGCATACATATTTAACAGTAATTGGTAAAAAATGCAACAGCATTTGTTTTTTTTTATAAAAATGTGAAATCAGTGTGATTGGTGCAACTTTCTAAATACTGTTTGTTAAAAATTATTTGTACTTTTTGAGATACAGCTGCTTTATAGCCTGTATACAGAGCAGCTGTATCTTGCGCTAAGGCCTGACTCTGTCAGGTCAGTGGGACTAATGGGTTCAGTGTCAATGGGTCCTACATGTCTCTGACACGCAGGATCGAACTGTTACCAATCACATCTAAGTCAAATATACGCAGGACTTGCTGTCACTGAACCCGTCAGTCCCGCTGACCTGACCGATTAAGGTCTCAGTAGAAGATACAGCTGCTCTGTATACAGGATATAGAGCAGCTGTATCTCAAAAAGTTCAAATTATTTTTAGTAATACTATTTTAGAAAGTTGCACCAATCACATTGATAGACATTTATATATATATATACATATATATATACAGTGAAGGAAATAAGTATTTGATCCCTTGCTGATTTTGTAAGTTTGCCCACTGTCAAAGACATGAACAGTCTGGAATTTTTAGGCTAGGTTAATTTTACCAGTGAGAGATAGATTATATAAAAAAAATTAACAAAAAATCACATTGTCAAAATTATATATATTTATTTGCATTGTGCACAGAGAAATAAGTATTTGATACCTTTGGCAAACAAGACTTAATACTTGGTGGCAAAACCCTTGTTGTCAAGCACAGCAGTCAGACATTTTTAGTAGTTGATGATGAGGTTTGCACACATGTTAGATGGAATTTTGGCCCACTCCTCTTTGCAGATCATCTGTAAATCATTAAGATTTCGAGGCTGTCGCTTGGCAACTCGGATCTTCAGCTCCCTCCATAAGTTTTCGATGGGATTAAGGTCTGGAGACTGGCTAGGCCACTCCATGACCTTAATGTGCTTCTTTTTGAGCCACTCCTTTGTTGCCTTGGCTGTATGTTTCGGGTTATTGTCGTGCTGGAAGACCCAGCCACGAGCCATTTTTAATGTCCTGGTGGAGGGAAGGAGATTGTCACTCAGGATTTGACCGTACATGGCTCCATCCATTCTCCCATTGATGCGGTGAAGTAGTCCTGTGCCCTTAGCAGAGAAACACCCCCAAAACATAATGTTTCCACCACCATGCTTGACAGTGGGGACGGTGTTCTTTGGGTCATAGGCAGCATTTCTCTTCCTCCAAAAACGGCGAGTTGAGTTAATGCCAAAGAGCTCAATTTTAGTCTCATCTGACCACAGCACCTTCTCCCAATCACTCTCAGAATCATCCAGATGTTCATTTGCAAACTTCAGATGGGCCTGTACATGTGCCTTCTTGAGCAGTGGGACCTTGCGGGCACTGCAGGATTTTAATCCATTACGGAGTAATGTGTTACCAATGGTTTTCTTGGTGACTGTGGTCCCAGCTGCCTTGAGATCATTAACAAGTTCCCCCGTGTAGTTTTCGGCTGAGCTCTCACCTTCCTCAGGATCAAGGATACCCTACGAGGTGAGATTTTGCATGGAGCCCCAGATCGATGTCGATTGACAGTCATTTTGTATGTCTTCCATTTTCTTACTATTGCACCAACAGTTGTCTCCTTCTCACCCAGCGTCTTACTTATGGTTTTGTAGCCCATTCCCGCCTTGTGCAGGTCTATGATCTTGTCCCTGACATCCTTAGAAAGCTCTTTGGTCTTGCCCATGTTGTAGTGGTTAGAGTCAGACTGATTAATTGAGTCTGTGGACAGGAGTCTTTTATACAGGTGACCATGTAAGAGCTGTCTTTAATGCAGGCACCAAGTTGATTTGGAGCGTGTAACTGGTCTGGAGGAGGCTGAACTCTTAATGGTTGGTAGGGGATCAAATACTTATTTCTCTGTGCACAATGCAAATAAATATATATAATTTTGACAATGTGATTTTCTTTTTTTTTTTTTATATAATCTATCTCTCACTGGTAAAATTAACCTAGCCTAAAAATTCTAGACTGTTCATGACTTTGACAGTGGGCAAACTTACAAAATCAGCAAGGGATCAAATACTTATTTCCTCCACTGTATATATATATATATATATTATGATTTAAAAAAATTTACATAGACTTTAAATGTTAAAGTAACGTATAGATAACACTGTTCAGCAGGATGACCACAGTCACTGTCTAACGTCTGCATCTTCCTTCCTCCTGACTTCTGTTTACTGAAAGTTATGAATATGGTGCTAAGGACAACGTCAATGGCATCTGCTGGAGCCTAGACTTATAGATGAAAGCAACAATTCACTAAATTACCATTGGCAGTGTTGTAAATGCTGCATGCACCGTCGGTGGGGAATAGTGTAAATGTCATATCATTCAAAAGTCTATACGGGAACATTTGTTGACCTGTTACCACCATGGGACACAGGAGATAATGCAGATGGATATTTGGAAACCAGAAGGAATGTTGAGAGACCAAACATTGTAGACACCATGGCGGCGTAATAGGGGAATGTTTTTGCTTGAGACAAACCTGAACCTCTACTCTTGCTTCTTAAGGAGAGTCAAGTCTAGTAAATGTTCACATGAGGGAATATATCAAGTGCTGAACATCCAAATACGGAAGCGAACAACTCAGGGCCTCTCACCGCAAAAGGCCCAGAACACAGAAGATTATAAAACATTTGAGCTCCACGGGAAGAAAGAGTCCTACAGATCAGCTATAACAAAGGAGTCTAGGACTTTGAAAAAACAAAAATATGGGGTCAAATTTGGCAATAAGGGTAGAGATAGTTTTGTGGTGGAAAGTAACTGGCTATAGTTAGCATCAATTAAATAGATTGATAATTAATCTCCACCTCCTCCTCTAGGACCTTCTATTTTGTTAAGTACCATCTTCTGCTGGTAAGACCCAAGCAAAAAAAGGAGAGCCTCATAGCCAGGAAGAAAATGGGTCTCCTTCCTAGGGCTGGCGTTAGGGAAGGGGGGGACTGGACAATTGCCCAGGGCTCCCATTTTCCTGCCCCCCCCCTGCCCACTATAGCAGCCATAGCAGATGCTATGGGGCCCGCGGCATTAGGGGGGCCCGCACCGCCCTGGCACTTGACATTTATGGGCCGAGTGGCACAGGCCCACTCATCACCGGTGACGTCCCTCAAGACGCAGATACAATTGAATACTATAGGCTGCGAGACACGTTAGGGCAGGAACCCATAGGACGCTGGGACAGAATCCCTGCTTCGGCCGGCGTGATGACGACACTGCATCACTCTGGCCTACGCAAAGGTCCCGTCTGGAGGCCGTGGAGCACTCCGTCTGTTGTGGGAATGGGGCTCGGTAAGTACAATTTTTTTATTTTTGTGGCTGTGTATCTAAAATGGGAGGGGGGATTAAAGTGTGACACTATTTACAAGGGGGGCTGTGGGGCACTATCTACAAAGTGGGGCTGTGTGGCAATATCAACAAGGGGGGAGCTGTGTGGCACTATCTACAAGGGGAGAAACTGTCGCTCTATCTACATGAGGGCTGTGTGGCGCTATCGACAATGCGAGGCTGTGTGGCACTATCTACAAGGGGGAGCTGTGTGGCACTATCTACAAAAGGGGGATGTGGGGCACTATCAACAAAGGGGGAGCTGTGTGGCACTATCTACAAGGGGGGCTGTGTGGCACTATCTACAAGGGGGGCTGTGTGGCACTATATACAAGGGGGGGGCTGTGTGGCACTGTCTACAAGGGGGAGATTTGTGGCACTATATACAAGGGGGGCTGTGTGGCACTTTCTACAATGGGGGAGCTGCGTGGCACTATCTACAAGGGAGGGGGCTGTGTGGCACTACCTACAAGTGTGTGGGGGGGAGGTGGACTATCTACAAGGGTGGCTGTGGGGCACTAAACAGGGGAAGGGCCTATGTTGCAATATCTACAAGGGAGGCTGTGTGGCACTATCTACTAGGGGGCTGTGTGGCACCATGCAAGAGGAGGGCTGTGTGGCACTATCTACTAGGCTGTGTGGCACTATATTCAAGGATGGGGCTATGTGGCACTATCTATAAGATGAGGGCTGTGTGGTACTATCTACAAGGGGGATCTGTGTGCCACTATCTACAAGATGGGGGCTGTGTGGCACTATCTACAAGGGTTAATGTGTGGAACTATCTACAAGGGGGGCTGTGCTGTACTATACAGGGAGAAAGCTATGTGCACTATCTACAAGGGGGGCTGTGTTGCACTATACAGGGGGAGGTCTGTGTGGCACTATCTACTAGGGGGCTGTGTGGCACTATACAGGGGGAGAGCTGAATGGCACTATCTACTAGAGGGGCTGTGTGGCACTATACAGGGGAGGGCAAATGGAAAGTGAACGACTCTAATCAGAGAAAACATCACCTGTGAGTCACTGTATATAAATGTGCTGTAATCACTTATATGGTCTGAAGAGCTCCTGTGTATAACTGGCTTCTACCACTATATGGTCACTAACAGTGTTTTTTATTCAGTAACAGTATGGGGGTATTATTCAGTCACTATGTGGTTATGGTGTGGCGGTATTATTCAGTAACAGTATTGGGGTATTATTCATTCACTATGTGGTCATGGTGCGCCGGTATTATTCAGTAACAGTATGGGGGTATTATTCAGTCACTATGTGGTTATGGTGTGACGGTATTATTCAGTAACAGTATGGGAGTATTATTCAGTCACTATGTGGTTATGGTGTGGCGGTATTTTTCAGTAACATTATGAGGGGTATTATTCTGTCATTTTGTGGTTATGGTATGGCGGTTTTATTCAGTAACAGTATGGGGGTATTATTCAGTCACTATGTGGTTATGGTATGCGGGTATTATTCATTATCAATATGGGGATATTATTCAGTATCACTATGGGGGTATTATTCAGTCACTATGCGATTACGGTGTGGCAGTATTTTTCAGTAACAGTATGGGGGTATTATTCAGTCACTATGTGGTTATGGTGTGGCGGTATTATTCAGTAACAGTGTTGGGGTATTATTAAGTCACTATGTGGTTATGGTGTGGCGGTATTATCCAGTAACAATATGGGGGTATTATTCAGTAACAGTGTGCGGGTATTATTCAGTCACTATGCGGTTATGGTATCGCGGTATTATTCAGTAACAGTATAGGGGTATTATTCAGTCACTGTGGTTATGGTGTGGCGGTATTATTCAGTAACAGTATGGGGTATTATTCACTCACTATGTGGTTATGGTGTGGTAGTAATATTCAGTAATAGTATGGGGGTATTATTCAGTCACTATGTGGTTATGGTGTGGTAGTATTATTCAGTAATAGTATGGGGGTATTATTCAGTCACTATGTGGTTATGGTGTGGTGGTATTATTCAGTAACAGTATGGGGGCATTATTCAGTCACTTTGTGGTTATGGTGTGGCGGTAATATTCAGTAATAGTATGGTGGTATTATTCAGTCATTATGTGGTTATGGTTGGTGGTATTATTCAGTAACAGTATAGGGGTATTATTCAGTCCCTATGTGGTTATGGTGTGGCGGTATTATTCAGTTACAGTATGAGGGTATTATTCAGTCACTATGTGGTTATGGTGTAGCAGTATTATTCATTAATAGTATGGGGTATTATTCAGTAACAGTATGGGGGTATTATTCAGTCACTATGTGGTTATGGTGTGGTGGTATTATTCAGTAACAGTATAGGGGTATTATTCAGTCACTGTGGTTATGGTGTGGTGGTATTATTCAGTAAAAGTATAGGGGTATTATTCAGTCACTGTGGTTATGGTGTGGCGGTATTATTCTGTAACAGTATGGGGGTATTATTCAGTATCAGTATGGGGGTATTATTCTGTCACTATGCGGTTATGGTGTGGCAGTATTATTCAGTAATAGTATGGGGGTATTATTCAGTCACTATGTGGTTATGGTGTCTCGGTATTATTCAGTAACAGTATGGGGACATTATTCAGTCACTATGTGGTTATGGTGTGGCAGTATTATTCAGTAACAGTATGGGGGTATTATTCAGTAACAGTATGGGGGCATTATTCAGTCACTATGTGGTTATGGTGTGGTGGTATTATTCAGTAACAGTATGGGGGTGTTATTCAGTCACTATGTGGTTATGGTGTGGTAGTATTATTCAGTAACAGTATTGGGGTATTATTCAGTCACTATGTGGTTATGGTGTGGCGGTATTATTCAGTAACAGTATGGGGGTATTATTCAGTCACTATGTGGTTATGGTGTGGCGCTATTATTCAGTAACAGTAAGGGGGTATTATTCAGTCACTATGTGGTTATGGTATGCGGGTATTATTCATTATCAATATGGGGATATTATTCAGTATCAGTATGGGGGTATTATTCAGTCACTGTGGTTATGGTGTGGTGGTATTATTCAGTAACAGTATAGGGGTATTATTCAGTCACTGTGGTTATGGTGTGGCGGTATTATTCTGTAACAGTATGGTGGTATTATTCAGTATCAGTATGGGGGTATTATTCTGTCACTATGCGGTTATGGTGTGGCAGTATTATTCAGTAATAGTATGGGGGTATTATTCAGTCACTATGTGGTTATGGTGTGGTGGTATTATTCAGTAACAGTATGGGGGCATTATTCAGTCACTTTGTGGTTATAGTGTGGCGGTAATATTCAGTAATAGTATGGTGGTATTATTCAGTCATTATGTGGTTATGTTTGGTGGTATTATTCAGTAACAGTATAGGGGTATTATTCAGTCCCTATGTGGTTATGGTGTGGCGGTATTATTCAGTTACAGTATGAGGGTATTATTCAGTCACTATGTGCTTATGGTGTAGCAGTATTATTCATTAATAGTATGGGGTATTATTCAGTAACAGTATGGGGGTATTATTCAGTCACTATGTGGTTATGGTGTGGTGGTATTATTCAGTAACAGTATAGGGGTATTATTCAGTCACTGTGGTTATGGTGTGGTGGTATTATTCAGTAACAGTATAGGGGTATTATTCAGTCACTGTGGTTATGGTGTGGCGGTATTATTCTGTAACAGTATGGGGGTATTATTCAGTATCAGTATGGGGGTATTATTCTGTCACTATGCGGTTATGGTGTGGCAGTATTATTCAGTAATAGTATGGGGGTATTATTCAGTCACTATGTGGTTATGGTGTGGCGGTATTATTCAGTAACAGCATGGGGACATTATTCAGTCACTATGTGGTTATGGTGTGGCAGTATTATTCAGTAACAGTATGGGGGTATTATTCAGTAACAGTATGGGGGCATTATTCAGTCACTATGTGGTTATGGTGTGGTGGTATTATTCAGTAACAGTATGGGGGTGTTATTCAGTCACTATGTGGTTATGGTGTGGTAGTATTATTCAGTAACAGTATGGGGGTATTATTCAGTCACTATGTGGTTATGGTGTGGCGGTATTATTCAGTAACTGTATTGGGGTATTATTCAGTCACTATGTGGTTATGTTGGGGAGGTATTATTCAGTAACAGTGTGGGGGTATTATTCAGTTACTATGCGTTTATAGTGTGGCAGTATTATTCAGTAACAGTATGGGGGTATTATTCAGTCACTATGTGGTTATGGTGTGGCGCTATTATTCAGTAACAGTAAGGGGGTATTATTCAGTCACTATGTGGTTATGGTATGCGGGTATTATTCATTATCAATATGGGGATATAATTCAGTATCAGTATGGGGGTATTATTCAGTCACTGTGGTTATGGTGTGGTGGTATTATTCAGTAACAGTATAGGGGTATTATTCAGTCACTATGCGGTTATAGTGTGGCAGTATTATTCAGTAATAGTATGGGGGTATTATTCAGTCACTATGTGGTTATGGTGTGGCGGTATTATTCAGTAACAGTATGGGGACATTATTCAGTATCAGTATGGGGGTATTATTCAGTCACTATGTGGTTATGGTATGCGGGTATTATTCATTATCAATATGGGGATATAATTCAGTATCAGTATGGGGGTATTATTCAGTCACTGTGGTTATGGTGTGGTGGTATTATTCAGTAACAGTATAGGGGTATTATTCAGTCACTATGCGGTTATGGTGTGGTGGTATTATTCAGTAATAGTATGGGGGTATTATTCAGTCACTATGTGGTTATGGTGTGGCGGTATTATTCAGTAATAGTATGGGGGTATTATTCAGTCACTATGTGGTTATGATGTGGTGGTATTATTCAGTAATAGTATGGGGGTATTATTCAGTCACTATGTGGTTATGGTGTGGCGGTATTATTCAGTAACAGTATGGGGACATTATTAAGTCACTATGTGGTTATGGTGTGGCAGTATTATTCAGTAACAGTATGGGGGTATTATTCAGTAACAGTATGGGGGCATTATTCAGTCACTATGTGGTTATGGTGTGGTGGTATTATTCAGTAACAGTATGGGGGTGTTATTCAGTCACTATGTGGTTATGGTGTGGCGGTAATATTCAGTAATAGTATGGGGGTATTATTCAGTTACTATGTGGTTATGGTGTGGTAGTATTATTCAGTAACAGTATGGGGGTATTATTCAGTCACTATGTGGTTATGGTGTGGCGGTATTATTCAGTAACAGTATTGGGGTATTATTCAGTCACTATGTGGTTATGGTGTGGCGGTATTATTCAGTAACAGTATTGGGGTATTATTCAGTCACTATGTGGTTATGGTGGGGAGGTATTATTCAGTAACAGTATGGGGGTATTATTCAGTCACTATGTGGTTATGGTGTGGCGCTATTATTCAGTAACAGTAAGGGGGTATTATTCAGTCACTATGTGGTTATGGTGTGGAGGTATTATTCAGTAACATTATGGGGGTATTATTCAGTCACTATGTGGTTATGGTGTGGTGGTGTTATTCAGTAACAGTATGATGGTATTATTCAGTCACTATGTGGTTATGGTGTGGAGGTATTATTCAGTAATAGTATGGGGGTATTATTCAGTTACTATGTGGTTATGGTGTGGCTGTATTATTCATTAATATTATGGGGGTATTATTCAGTCACTATTTGGTTATGGTGTGGTGGTATTTTTCAGTAACAGTATGAGGGTATTATTCAGTAACAGTATGGGGGCATTATTCAGTCACTGTGGTTATGGTGTGGTGGTATTATTCAGTAACAGTATGGGGGTGTTATTCAGTCACTATGTGGTTATGGTGTGGCGGTAATATTCAGTAATAGTATGGGGGTATTATTCAGTTACTATGTGGTTATGGTGTGGTAGTATTATTCAGTAACAGTATGGGGGTATTATTCAGTCACTATGTGGTTATGGTGTGGCGGTATTATTCAGTAACAGTATTGGGGTATTATTCAGTCACTATGTGGTTATGGTGTGGCGGTATTATTCAGTAACAGTATTGGGGTATTATTCAGTCACTATGTGTTTATGGTGGGGAGGTATTATTCAGTAACAGTATGGGGGTATTATTCAGTTACTATGTGTTTATAGTGTGGCAGTATTATTCAGTAACAGTATGGGGGTATTATTCAGTCACTATGTGGCTATGGTGTGGCGCTATTATTCAGTAACAGTAAGGGGGTATTATTCAGTCACTATGTGGTTATGGTGTGGAGGTATTATTCAGTAACATTATGGGGGTATTATTCAGTCACTATGTGGTTATGGTGTGGTGGTATTATTCAGTAACAGTATGATGGTATTATTCAGTCACTATGTGGTTATGGTATGGAGGTATTATTCAGTAATAGTATGGGGGTATTATTCAGTTACTATGTGGTTATGGTGTGGCTGTATTATTCAGTAACATTATGGGGGTATTATTCAGTCACTATGTGGTTATGGTGTGGTGGTATTTTTCAGTAACAGTATGAGGGTATTATTCAGTAACAGTATGGGGGCATTATTCAGTCACTATGTGGTTATGGTGTGGTGGTATTATTCAGTAACATTATGGGGGTGTTATTCAGTCACTATGTGGTTATGGTGTGGCGGTAATATTCAGTAATAGTATGGGGGTATTATTCAGTTACTATGTGGTTATGGTGTGGTAGTATTATTCAGTAACTGTATGGGGGTATTATTCAGTCACTATGTGGTTATGGTGTGGCGGTATTATTCAGTAACAGTATTGGGGTATTATTCAGTCACTATGTGGTTATGGTGTGGCGGTATTATTCAGTAACAGTATTGGGGTTTTCTTCAGTCACTATGTGGTTATGGTGGGGAGTTATTATTTAGTAACAGTATGGGGGTATTATTCAGTTACTATGTGTTTATAGTGTGGCAGTATTATTCAGTAACAGTATGGGGGTATTATTCAGTCACTATGTGGTTATGGTGTGGCGCTATTATTCAGTAACAGTAAAGGGGTATTATTCAGTCACTATGTGGTTATGGTGTGGAGGTATTATTCAGTAACATTATGGGGGTATTATTCAGTCACTATGTGGTTATGGTGTGGTGGTATTATTCAGTAACAGTATGGTGGTATTATTCAGTCACTATGTGGTTATGGTGTGGCGGTATTATTCAGTAACAGTATTGGGGTATTATTCAGTCACTATGTGGTTATGGTGTGGCGGTATTATTCAGTAACAGTATTGGGGTATTATTCAGTCACTATGTGGTTATGGTGGGGAGGTATTATTCAGTAACAGTATGGGGGTATTATTCAGTAACTATGTGTTTATAGTGTGGCAGTATTATTCAGTAACAGTATGGGGGTATTATTCAGTCACTATGTGGTTATGGTGTGGCGCTATTATTCACTAACAGTAAGGGGGTATTATTCAGTCACTATGTGGTTATGGTGTGGAGGTATTATTCAGTAACATTATGGGGGTATTATTCAGTCACTATGTGGTTATGGTGTGGTGGTATTATTCAGTAACAGTATGGTGGTATTATTCAGTCACTATGTGGTTATGGTGTGGAGGTATTTTTCAGTAATAGTATGGGGGTATTATTCAGTTACTATGTGGTTATGGTGTGGCTGTATTATTCAGTAACATTATGGGGGTATTATTCAGTCACTATGTGGTTATGGTGTGGTGGTATTTTTCAGTAACAGTATGAGGGGTATTATTCTGTCATTTTGTGGTTATGGTGTGGCGGTTTTATTCAGTAACAGTATGGGGGTATTATTCAGTCACTATGTGGTTATGGTGTGGCGGTATTATTCAGTAACAGTATGGGGTATTATTCACTCACTATGTGGTTATGGTGTGGTAGTAATATTCAGTAATAGTATGGGGGTATTATTCAGTCACTATGTGGTTATGGTGTGGTAGTATTATTCAGTAATAGTATGGGGGTATTATTCAGTCACTATGTGGTTATGGTGTGGTGGTATTATTCAGTAACAGTATGGGGGCATTATTCAGTCACTTTGTGGTTATGGTGTGGCGGTAATATTCAGTAATAGTATGGTGGTATTATTCAGTCATTATGTGGTTATGGTTGGTGGTATTATTCAGTAACAGTATAGGGGTATTATTCAGTCCCTATGTGGTTATGGTGTGGCGGTATTATTCAGTTACAGTATGAGGGTATTATTCAGTCACTATGTGGTTATGGTGTAGCAGTATTATTCATTAATAGTATGGGGTATTATTCAGTAACAGTATGGGGGTATTATTCAGTCACTATGTGGTTATGGTGTGGTGGTATTATTCAGTAACAGTATAGGGGTATTATTCAGTCACTGTGGTTATGGTGTGGTGGTATTATTCAGTAAAAGTATAGGGGTATTATTCAGTCACTGTGGTTATGGTGTGGCGGTATTATTCTGTAACAGTATGGGGGTATTATTCAGTATCAGTATGGGGGTATTATTCTGTCACTATGCGGTTATGGTGTGGCAGTATTATTCAGTAATAGTATGGGGGTATTATTCAGTCACTATGTGGTTATGGTGTCTCGGTATTATTCAGTAACAGTATGGGGACATTATTCAGTCACTATGTGGTTATGGTGTGGCAGTATTATTCAGTAACAGTATGGGGGTATTATTCAGTAACAGTATGGGGGCATTATTCAGTCACTATGTGGTTATGGTGTGGTGGTATTATTCAGTAACAGTATGGGGGTGTTATTCAGTCACTATGTGGTTATGGTGTGGTAGTATTATTCAGTAACAGTATTGGGGTATTATTCAGTCACTATGTGGTTATGGTGTGGCGGTATTATTCAGTAACAGTATGGGGGTATTATTCAGTCACTATGTGGTTATGGTGTGGCGCTATTATTCAGTAACAGTAAGGGGGTATTATTCAGTCACTATGTGGTTATGGTATGCGGGTATTATTCATTATCAATATGGGGATATTATTCAGTATCAGTATGGGGGTATTATTCAGTCACTGTGGTTATGGTGTGGTGGTATTATTCAGTAACAGTATAGGGGTATTATTCAGTCACTGTGGTTATGGTGTGGCGGTATTATTCTGTAACAGTATGGTGGTATTATTCAGTATCAGTATGGGGGTATTATTCTGTCACTATGCGGTTATGGTGTGGCAGTATTATTCAGTAATAGTATGGGGGTATTATTCAGTCACTATGTGGTTATGGTGTGGTGGTATTATTCAGTAACAGTATGGGGGCATTATTCAGTCACTTTGTGGTTATAGTGTGGCGGTAATATTCAGTAATAGTATGGTGGTATTATTCAGTCATTATGTGGTTATGTTTGGTGGTATTATTCAGTAACAGTATAGGGGTATTATTCAGTCCCTATGTGGTTATGGTGTGGCGGTATTATTCAGTTACAGTATGAGGGTATTATTCAGTCACTATGTGCTTATGGTGTAGCAGTATTATTCATTAATAGTATGGGGTATTATTCAGTAACAGTATGGGGGTATTATTCAGTCACTATGTGGTTATGGTGTGGTGGTATTATTCAGTAACAGTATAGGGGTATTATTCAGTCACTGTGGTTATGGTGTGGTGGTATTATTCAGTAACAGTATAGGGGTATTATTCAGTCACTGTGGTTATGGTGTGGCGGTATTATTCTGTAACAGTATGGGGGTATTATTCAGTATCAGTATGGGGGTATTATTCTGTCACTATGCGGTTATGGTGTGGCAGTATTATTCAGTAATAGTATGGGGGTATTATTCAGTCACTATGTGGTTATGGTGTGGCGGTATTATTCAGTAACAGCATGGGGACATTATTCAGTCACTATGTGGTTATGGTGTGGCAGTATTATTCAGTAACAGTATGGGGGTATTATTCAGTAACAGTATGGGGGCATTATTCAGTCACTATGTGGTTATGGTGTGGTGGTATTATTCAGTAACAGTATGGGGGTGTTATTCAGTCACTATGTGGTTATGGTGTGGTAGTATTATTCAGTAACAGTATGGGGGTATTATTCAGTCACTATGTGGTTATGGTGTGGCGGTATTATTCAGTAACTGTATTGGGGTATTATTCAGTCACTATGTGGTTATGTTGGGGAGGTATTATTCAGTAACAGTGTGGGGGTATTATTCAGTTACTATGCGTTTATAGTGTGGCAGTATTATTCAGTAACAGTATGGGGGTATTATTCAGTCACTATGTGGTTATGGTGTGGCGCTATTATTCAGTAACAGTAAGGGGGTATTATTCAGTCACTATGTGGTTATGGTATGCGGGTATTATTCATTATCAATATGGGGATATAATTCAGTATCAGTATGGGGGTATTATTCAGTCACTGTGGTTATGGTGTGGTGGTATTATTCAGTAACAGTATAGGGGTATTATTCAGTCACTATGCGGTTATAGTGTGGCAGTATTATTCAGTAATAGTATGGGGGTATTATTCAGTCACTATGTGGTTATGGTGTGGCGGTATTATTCAGTAACAGTATGGGGACATTATTCAGTATCAGTATGGGGGTATTATTCAGTCACTATGTGGTTATGGTATGCGGGTATTATTCATTATCAATATGGGGATATAATTCAGTATCAGTATGGGGGTATTATTCAGTCACTGTGGTTATGGTGTGGTGGTATTATTCAGTAACAGTATAGGGGTATTATTCAGTCACTATGCGGTTATGGTGTGGTGGTATTATTCAGTAATAGTATGGGGGTATTATTCAGTCACTATGTGGTTATGGTGTGGCGGTATTATTCAGTAATAGTATGGGGGTATTATTCAGTCACTATGTGGTTATGATGTGGTGGTATTATTCAGTAATAGTATGGGGGTATTATTCAGTCACTATGTGGTTATGGTGTGGCGGTATTATTCAGTAACAGTATGGGGACATTATTAAGTCACTATGTGGGTATGGTGTGGCAGTATTATTCAGTAACAGTATGGGGGTATTATTCAGTAACAGTATGGGGGCATTATTCAGTCACTATGTGGTTATGGTGTGGTGGTATTATTCAGTAACAGTATGGGGGTGTTATTCAGTCACTATGTGGTTATGGTGTGGCGGTAATATTCAGTAATAGTATGGGGGTATTATTCAGTTACTATGTGGTTATGGTGTGGTAGTATTATTCAGTAACAGTATGGGGGTATTATTCAGTCACTATGTGGTTATGGTGTGGCGGTATTATTCAGTAACAGTATTGGGGTATTATTCAGTCACTATGTGGTTATGGTGTGGCGGTATTATTCAGTAACAGTATTGGGGTATTATTCAGTCACTATGTGGTTATGGTGGGGAGGTATTATTCAGTAACAGTATGGGGGTATTATTCAGTCACTATGTGGTTATGGTGTGGCGCTATTATTCAGTAACAGTAAGGGGGTATTATTCAGTCACTATGTGGTTATGGTGTGGAGGTATTATTCAGTAACATTATGGGGGTATTATTCAGTCACTATGTGGTTATGGTGTGGTGGTGTTATTCAGTAACAGTATGATGGTATTATTCAGTCACTATGTGGTTATGGTGTGGAGGTATTATTCAGTAATAGTATGGGGGTATTATTCAGTTACTATGTGGTTATGGTGTGGCTGTATTATTCATTAATATTATGGGGGTATTATTCAGTCACTATTTGGTTATGGTGTGGTGGTATTTTTCAGTAACAGTATGAGGGTATTATTCAGTAACAGTATGGGGGCATTATTCAGTCACTGTGGTTATGGTGTGGTGGTATTATTCAGTAACAGTATGGGGGTGTTATTCAGTCACTATGTGGTTATGGTGTGGCGGTAATATTCAGTAATAGTATGGGGGTATTATTCAGTTACTATGTGGTTATGGTGTGGTAGTATTATTCAGTAACAGTATGGGGGTATTATTCAGTCACTATGTGGTTATGGTGTGGCGGTATTATTCAGTAACAGTATTGGGGTATTATTCAGTCACTATGTGGTTATGGTGTGGCGGTATTATTCAGTAACAGTATTGGGGTATTATTCAGTCACTATGTGTTTATGGTGGGGAGGTATTATTCAGTAACAGTATGGGGGTATTATTCAGTTACTATGTGTTTATAGTGTGGCAGTATTATTCAGTAACAGTATGGGGGTATTATTCAGTCACTATGTGGCTATGGTGTGGCGCTATTATTCAGTAACAGTAAGGGGGTATTATTCAGTCACTATGTGGTTATGGTGTGGAGGTATTATTCAGTAACATTATGGGGGTATTATTCAGTCACTATGTGGTTATGGTGTGGTGGTATTATTCAGTAACAGTATGATGGTATTATTCAGTCACTATGTGGTTATGGTATGGAGGTATTATTCAGTAATAGTATGGGGGTATTATTCAGTTACTATGTGGTTATGGTGTGGCTGTATTATTCAGTAACATTATGGGGGTATTATTCAGTCACTATGTGGTTATGGTGTGGTGGTATTTTTCAGTAACAGTATGAGGGTATTATTCAGTAACAGTATGGGGGCATTATTCAGTCACTATGTGGTTATGGTGTGGTGGTATTATTCAGTAACATTATGGGGGTGTTATTCAGTCACTATGTGGTTATGGTGTGGCGGTAATATTCAGTAATAGTATGGGGGTATTATTCAGTTACTATGTGGTTATGGTGTGGTAGTATTATTCAGTAACTGTATGGGGGTATTATTCAGTCACTATGTGGTTATGGTGTGGCGGTATTATTCAGTAACAGTATTGGGGTATTATTCAGTCACTATGTGGTTATGGTGTGGCGGTATTATTCAGTAACAGTATTGGGGTTTTATTCAGTCACTATGTGGTTATGGTGGGGAGTTATTATTTAGTAACAGTATGGGGGTATTATTCAGTTACTATGTGTTTATAGTGTGGCAGTATTATTCAGTAACAGTATGGGGGTATTATTCAGTCACTATGTGGTTATGGTGTGGCGCTATTATTCAGTAACAGTAAAGGGGTATTATTCAGTCACTATGTGGTTATGGTGTGGAGGTATTATTCAGTAACATTATGGGGGTATTATTCAGTCACTATGTGGTTATGGTGTGGTGGTATTATTCAGTAACAGTATGGTGGTATTATTCAGTCACTATGTGGTTATGGTGTGGCGGTATTATTCAGTAACAGTATTGGGGTATTATTCAGTCACTATGTGGTTATGGTGTGGCGGTATTATTCAGTAACAGTATTGGGGTATTATTCAGTCACTATGTGGTTATGGTGGGGAGGTATTATTCAGTAACAGTATGGGGGTATTATTCAGTAACTATGTGTTTATAGTGTGGCAGTATTATTCAGTAACAGTATGGGGGTATTATTCAGTCACTATGTGGTTATGGTGTGGCGCTATTATTCACTAACAGTAAGGGGGTATTATTCAGTCACTATGTGGTTATGGTGTGGAGGTATTATTCAGTAACATTATGGGGGTATTATTCAGTCACTATGTGGTTATGGTGTGGTGGTATTATTCAGTAACAGTATGGTGGTATTATTCAGTCACTATGTGGTTATGGTGTGGAGGTATTTTTCAGTAATAGTATGGGGGTATTATTCAGTTACTATGTGGTTATGGTGTGGCTGTATTATTCAGTAACATTATGGGGGTATTATTCAGTCACTATGTGGTTATGGTGTGGTGGTATTTTTCAGTAACAGTATGAGGGGTATTATTCTGTCATTTTGTGGTTATGGTGTGGCGGTTTTATTCAGTAACAGTATGGGGGTATTATTCAGTCACTATGTGGTTATGGTGTGGCAGTATTATTCAGTAACAGTATGAGGGGTATTATTCAGTCACTATGTGGTTATGGTGTGGTGGTATTTTTCAGTAACAGTGTGGGGATATTATTCAGTCACTATGTGGTTATGGTGTGGCGGTATTATTCAGTAACAGTATGGGGGTATTATTCAGTCACTATGTGGTTATGGTGTGGCAGTATTATGTGGACCTTATATTGTGTTATTATTGGTAATATTGGTCTTATAATAGTGAATTGTGTTCAGTAACAGTATGGAGGTAATATAATCTGGTATAGTGGTATAATTTAATAACTGTATATGTATATAGATAATTTTTTTGTGAGAGAGGGCGGACATATGCTTTGGGGCTTGCAACACTATCAGACGCAGTCAAAATCAGCTATGCAGTTCTCTGCACATCTCCTTCTGAATTTACTGCATTATTGATACAGTAATTCAGCATTTGGGGCCCCATTTTTAACTTGGCCCAGGGCCCCGCTTTGTCTAAAATGGTCCTGATCCTTCCTTGGGAGTACTTCAGGCAAACACATTCTTTTGTGCTAGCTACACCTTAAGCTTGTTTCTGCTACCTTATTTGGTAAAGTTACAGTAATTGGGCAAAGGGAAACCCTGGACAGGTTGGAAAGGCCCATGGGGAAAGGGAAGTTAGCCAAGAGTTGAGGGACCCATGCTTTTCGGTTTCAGGTAAGGGTCTATTTACGGTTTAGTATATGTTCAGCATATACATCGGGACATGGCCCCAGCGCATACGCATAGACTCCTATGGGGCCGACAGTTGCCAAAAGAGTGTCCTTTTGGCATCCATTGGGATGGTAAAAATCGGTATTCCTTTGTTTTCACTTTCCTATGCAGCCGGTCACCGTAAAAAAAGGTATACCACGCGTTCTTCATTTTCTACAATGGTGGTCTATGGATGACGTATACAACTGTATGGAATACAGTGGCATTCATCGAAGGTATATGACTGGAGTTTTTCCTGATGTATACATTCAATGGATGCCCTAAACCCAGTGTGAGTAGACCCTAAAGAAATCTTTTGTATAGAATTTATTATAAATTTGTTTAATTCTAACATTTGCATATGTAGAGTAACAATGGAGACCTGTGGGGGTAATAATGGCGAACTGTGGAGGAACCAAATAGTTATCATCCAGATCTTATCAAATGTAAATAGTAAGGAGGATTTTTGGGGGTTTGCCTTAGGGTACACATCATACTTGCAGTCTCTTCGTATGGACTTGAACCCAGTGTACCATCCACCTGTGTCGACTACATTGCATTCATAAACGTCTATTCTCTTGCCCCATAGACCAAGTCCCGGAAATCTATTAGCTCTTGCACAATTAAGCACATTTAAATTAGTTCCTACATTGTGAGCCAAACTTTTTCGATTACATGCTGACATGTCACATCTAAGTTAAATAAAATGTTGTAATAGCAGAGTAACACTTCTCTGGAAAAGGATGGGCACACTCGTTATTTTTGCCTTATTGTTTAATTAACCATGTGTATCTCCAACACAATTATATCAACCAATTCATTACTACATGTCCTGCACAAATTCTTACCAAGATCAAAAAGTTGACGAAGTCTGAAAAAATTGTCCTATATGTAAATAAGATTACTCTATGCCAAGAGTCATCTCAATGGCCCTACCAGTGTCGAAGGGGGCTTACTTGGCCCCACTGGAGGAAATTAGCCTGAATCCGCACTAATGACCTTGACCTTCAGCCCCTTCTTTGATACTCAACATCCTTTTTTTAGGCATGTATTATATACAAACTTGCTATCATTTTTATTCTATACAAAGATGTACAAGTCCTAGGGTGCAAATGCTATTGGCACTTAAATCAATTAAAGCCAACTCCCTCTCACACTCTATTAGATACAGGTACAATGAATGTTGCCGCTCTTTATATTTTACAGAGAAAAGACTGGAGTGTCCCTCAGGCTGGCAGGAGGGGTAAGACGGGCGTACGTTTATGATGCTGGCAACATAAGCTAAGACCATCTCTAAAGCTGTAGGGGCTGCTGTTTTGTTACTTATACCCATGGTATGGGCCATCTGTTTAGCAATCCCAACAGTCTGGTCAGCTCTCCTGTACTTTTTGTGGTTATTGATGTCACTACCAATCAAACTATTAGCCATTAATTTAAATCTGCCCAAAATAGAGAGGAGCACCATGAGGTGAGGACCTTCATCTCCTACAGTAAGCAGGGCTGGTTCCCATCTGGAAATTAGTGTACATGTAAATAGTGTTTTTCTGAGGGAAGGGTATCGATTGTAATTTTCTGTCTCACTTTCTTTTTCTCTCTCCAGAAAAGATTAGTAGAATTATTAAGACTGTGGCTATTTACCACCCAAAATTCAATGCTTAATGTATTGATGCCGAGAGAGGGCTGTCCTAGCCCTGTATCTTAATATCATGGCCAAAGAAGGGGCTTGTTGGTACCCAACCCCAGGCACCAATCAACTGGGGCACATGCCCAGCTGGCTCCTCCCTCTGTTACGTCCCAGTGGGTATATCTTATATCCAAATGTCATGCTCCAAAATTATTTTTCAAAAGCTGCCAATGCAGAAGGATAATATTATTAGTAATAACAAAGTTCTCATAAGAGAATGTGTACTGTAATCATTAACACTACCTAAGGGGATAAGTATTATTCTTAAAAAAAGTAGGTATGTTTCTTATGCATAGTGGCTCACAAAAATGTACATTAAAAATTGAGTAATGATATTCCATCGGTTGACTTTAAGGAGCCTTTTCACCTAAATTAAAGTATGCCCAACAACAGGCTTTATGCTATGACAGTCCTGTGGTCCTTTTTAAGGAATTGGTCTACCTGTCCATATAAGGTAAAAAAAAGCCCACTGATTGTGTCACCGGGGTTCCCTTTAGGACATCATATGCGACCCCATTAATTATTTTGTTTTGTTTTCTTGTTGTTTTTTTGTTGTTATTTTTTTACCACCTTGGACAACTATAGAGTGTATTGTCCAGACACCGCATCTCACAATTCACATAAGCTTGGCGCGTCTTGTACATAGACAGTGAATCAGCAGGGGCTACAGGTAGCAAACAGTAAATCAATCACATTTTAAATTCAACGCAGGGGCTAAAATAATGTTCAAAGCTGAACTAACATTTATATAAATACTTTTTAATCTAGTAATATAAAAAAAAATGGGTTTAAAAAAAATGTTGCTGTACTTTAAATCATGACTAAACCACTACCTCAAATAAACTTCGAGATGTTTCCTGTTTCTTAACAACATCCAAGCTATCGTTTAATAGACGGGACCACATCATGTGTTATGGCCTTAATCCCATAATCACAGCTTCTTCTAATTAAATAGACATTAAGTGATATTTTACATCTTGTACATAAATACCAATTTACCTTTAATCCAGAGCTGGTTCAGACCATGTTCCCTATGACAAAATAGAAAAACTCCAAATACCATCCTCTAAAACTGTTTAAAATAAAATGACGTGCGTACTGGGAATGTCGTGCTCGAGTGCTGTGCCCCAGCCACCATCTTCCTCTGGAAGCTTAGATCTGAAGTGGTGGTTGCGCATACTATTGTATGATCAACTCCAGATCTCTTTTTATAGGAAGGTATCACCTGTCAAAGGAGATCTCTGTTATTAGGCTATTAAGAAAAGTCCCGCCACATATTTGAAATAACCCTATAAAAACCACCATACAGTGCACTAATATTAGCATAATACTGTAGAGTGTGCAAAAACTGTGCCATAAAGTGATCAAATGAAACTACCATAAGGGCCACAAAAAATACCACCATACAGTGGCCAAATGAAACTGCCGCAGAGTATCCAAATAAATGTGACATACCATACTCCAAAAAAAGTATTTATTTTATTGAGAAGTCGGTAAGACAAAATAATTTAAAACCATTAAAAAGTAACCATTAAAAAGAAACAATAAAAAAGTTGTTTCCGCACAGGTCAACCCTCTAACACTGAATAGCCACTGTAATAAGTAGAATAATAAATTCAGGAAAGAAACTCAATGTTAGGGCAGATTCACACGAACGTTGCGTTTTTGCGCGCGCAAACAACGCGGCGTTTTGCGAGCGCAAAAACCATTTGACAGCTGCGTGTGTCATGCGCGTCTGATGCGCGGCTGCGTGATTTTCGCGCAGCCGGCATCATAGAGATGAGGCTTGTCGACGCCCGTCACTGTCCAAGGTGCTGAAAGAGCTAAATCTTTCAGCACCCTCGACAGTGAATGCCGAACACAACAGCGAAAAACCTGTAAAAAAAAAGATAAAGTTCCTACTTACCGAGAATTTCCCGGCCGTTGCCTTGGTGACGCGTCCTTGGTGACGCGTCCTTGGTGACGTGCCTCTCTTGACATCGGCCCCACCTCCCTGGTTGACACGGCAGTCCAAGTGACCGCTGCAGCCTGTGATTGGCTGCAGCCTGTGCTTGGCCTGTGATTGGCTGGAGCTGTCACTTGAACTGAAGTGTCATCCCGGGAGGTCGGACTGCAGGAAGGAGACAGGAGTAATCGGTAAGTTAGAACTTCGGTTTTTTTTACAGGTTCATGTATTTTGGGATCGCAAGTCACTGTCCATGGTGCTGAAACAGTTTAACTCTTTCAGCACCATGCACAGTGAATGTCTCACGACGTCGCGGACCGGAAATTTTTTGGCCGGGTTCGGCCAAAACGAGTTTGGCCGAACCCGGTGAAGTTAGCTTCGGTTGTCGGGGTTCGCTCCTCGCAAAGACACTCCGTTTGGATGCTTGGAAACAGAAAAGCACGTGGTGCTTTTCTGTTTCCATTCATCCTTTTGACAGCTCGTGCGCTGTTTCAGTCTGTTCGCACGGAAGTGCTTCCGTGCGACCTGCCTGGTTTTCACGCACCCATTGACTTCAATGGGTGCGTGATGCGTGAAATACGCAGAGTTATTGAACCTGTCGCGTATTTTGCGCAGCGAACAAACGCTGCGCAAAATACACGGACTGTGTGTACTGCCCCATAGACTTCTATAGGGCATTGCGTGCCGCGCGAAAACCACGCGCCCTACACGCTGCCAAATCACGCTCGTGTGAATCCCCCCTTAAGTGAACAGATATATGAACAAATCAAGCTTAAAGAGGCTCTGTCACCAGATTTTGCAACCCCTATCTGCTATTGCAGCAGATCGGCGCTGCAATGTAGATTACAGTAACGTTTTTATTTTTAAAAAAACGAGCATTTTTGGCCAAGTTATGACCATTTTTGTAGTTATGCAAATGAGGCTTGCAAAAGTCCAAGTGGGCGTGTTTAAAAGTAAAAGTCCAAGTGGGCGTGTATTATGTGCGTACATCGGGGCGTGTTTACTACTTTTACTAGCTGGGCGTTCTGACGAGAAGTATCATCCACTTCTCTTCAGAACGCCCAGCTTCTGACAGTGCAGACACAGCCGTGTTCTCGAGAGATCACGCTGTGTCGTCACTCACTTCCTGCCCCAGGTCCTGCATCGTGTCAGACGAGCGAGGACACATCGGCACAGGAGGCTACAGTTGATTCTGCAGCAGCATCGGCATTTGCAGGTAAGTCGATGTAGCTACTTACCTGCAAACACTGATGCTGCTGCAGAATCAACTGTAGCCTCTGGTGCCGATGTGTCCTCGCTCGTCCGACACGATGCAGGACCTGTGAGTGACGTCACAGCGTGATCTCTCGAGAACACGCTGTGTCTGCACTGCCAGAAGCTGGGCGTTCTGAAGAGAAGTGGATGATACTTCTCATCAGAACGCCCAGCTAGTAAAAGTAGTAAACACGCCCCGATGTACGCACATAATACACGCCCACTTGGACTTTTACTTTAAACACACCCACTTGGACTTTTGCAAGCCTCATTTGCATAACTACAAAAATGGTCATAACTTGGCCAAAAATGCTCGTTTTTTAAAAATAAAAACGTTACTGTAATCTACATTGCAGCGCCGATCTGCTGCAATAGCAGATAGGGGTTGCAAAATCTGGTGACAGAGCCTCTTTAAGGGTATGTTCACATGCTTAACAAAAAATGACTGAAAATACGGAGCTGTTTTCAAGGGACCACAGCCTCTGATTTTCAGCCGTTTTTTTAAGCAACTTGCGTTTTTTTGCAGTGTTTTTTACGGACGTTTTTGGAGCTGTTTCTCTATTGAGTCTATTGAGTATGTTTACAGCCCGAAAAACGGCTGAAAATAGGTTGTGTGAACATACCCTAATAGCTAAAGGTGCAGAAAGTTGTAGGGCATGCTAAACCTCTAAAATGCATAAATACATCACATTAAAAGGAATGAAACAACATCAACAAGTGCTTTGAACCAAATTCTGGTACAAATATGTTACCCATGAATAAACTGGCAGGGAGGATGACCATAGGCAGCCCCACAAACTGTGGCTTCCTCAGGGAATGGTAAATATAATGTGATGTTTTTATGTCATTTTATGGATTTAGTACACACCAGCATTTTTTATTTTTTGCACCTTTAACTTAAGCTTGTTTTGTTCAAATATCTGTTCACTTAACACATTAGTGAGATCCTTTCCTGAATTTATTATTCTACTCATTATAGTGGCTATTCAGTGTTAAAGGGTTGACTGGTGCTGGAACAACTTATTTTGATTATTCCCTTTTGACTATACTATCATGTACCGTTTGTGGTACTTATAAATGTTTTTTAATGACTTTACGATTCCTAAATAAAATACCTTTTTTGTAGATGATCTGTGTGCACGACTGCATATATCACACTCCGCAGTTTTCTCTATACACTATTGCCCTTTGGGTGTCTGACTATCAATGCACCAGGTTGTATATCTGCAGTGCCCGCCTTTCTGTTTATTTGGTAGCCATACATACCCAAGTAACTGTGCCAGTTCTCAGTCAATATTAGGATAGGGTCCCAAAGTTATATCACCATACAGTTCCCAAATAAGAGTGCAATACACTAACCAAATAATACCACCATATAGTGCAAAAATAATATGGTATACACTCGCTGGGAATATTCCCAAAGGGGTGGAGGAGGCCTTGGACAATGAAGGTTGGGGTGGAAATAGCAAAATATTTCCTCAAAATATATATGGTCTATTGTATAATATTTATTATGGTTAATTGACCCTATGCCTGAGAACTATACAGAATCCTATGGTACTACTGCAACTAAAATATCTTCTATGACGGTCAGAAATAGCTACAACATTTTTACATATTAAATATGACTGGCGCCATGTTGTATAGGAATGTTGCGGCTGACTGCAGGGGCCTGATGATAATGAGGGTTAATATTAATGCAGGCAGTGGGACCACCTATGATGTCTGAGGTGGGTTTAGGAGGCCACAACTGAGTATTTTATCATTCCTGACCCTTCTCTCATTCCACAAGGAGAAAACTGACCTGTTGTGTCTTTTATTGAGAGGAATGTAGCTGGGCCAAGTGGGCATTGGTGGGTATTGAATTCAGATGCTGATTTCCTGCTGTGCTCCCTGCTTTCTTGTCCTAGTAGTGTCTGTAGAGTTAGTAGAAACCACTAAAGGTACAAATATCAATAATTTCTATATTAAATATAATATGTATAATTATATCTGATATAAGATAGAATGTCAGGTTGTGTCACATTATCATTTAACTGGTGAAATTTTTTCTAAACGAACCCTTTTTGCACAATACTATCCAATATTATTTTAGTTTGTTTGGTCTAGTAGTTTCATTGATACCATAGAAGGTGTGCGACTTCTCAAAATCTCTTTGGTATTTAACTGTGATCTTATTATATCAGATCATGGGAAAAGCAACGGAAGAGGAGTGGGTTGATCTTGTGGGAGGCAGTGACCTGTTTATTCTCCTGTTTTTATTAGTGAGGACAGGAATGTAAGTGACATGAAGTGGGCGTAAATAAAACACCTTGTAAGCCGTCATATTATAGGAACGATTCAGCAGTAGATTATATAGTGTAAATTCACCCACAAATAATCCGGTTACAACTCCTAAACCACTCGTTTTACCCTCACATCAATACTGGTAATACTCATACCTGATGACTAGTGTTAGTCACCGTAATGCCCATAAGGCCCGCTTTATAGTCAATATAAGACTGACCCACTAGAGTACCTGGGAATCATCCAGTAGGTCAAAGCTCTGACAAAATAAATGGCCCCAAAGGTCCAGAAGAAGACAACCCCATTTGGAACTGACTTTCGAACCAATCACTTGCCTTTAGACTCTATTTCTTATGGGTTGAATCACAAATAACTTATTAGACCTTCCTTGTTCATGATATGTCCTATGGGTGCAATGAAAACAAGATGGGTAATAATGCAATTAAAAGTGGATAAGCTCATGTTCTGTATAGATTGGGAGTAAGCGAATTTTCCTCTGCGCCCAATGTAGCCCGGTCCAACACTGCTCCTGGTAGTCCCCATAGTGTCAGCCTTATATTAGTCTCCACAGTACTAGACACCTTGTAATGCCCCAGGCGCCATCCTAATACTAAAGTAGAAAATTATTTTTCATGTTCCCCCGGTGCTCATTCCACCAGTACCAGGAAGATTATATGTGAGCAGCCTATCAGTGACAGTGACATATAACTTCCTCTTCCTGCGCTGACCTCTGTCATTACAGATCAGCATGGAAGCAATATGTCTGTATAACCAGAGCGTTCTACTACTGATATCACAGGATTGGACATATTAGGACATGCACAGGGACAGACTACATATCTGCCAAAATGCTGTCCCCTTGCAGTCAGTGAAGAGCGCTGTCTCATGGATGGGACATCCCAGGTCACACTACTTCTCAATATTACTTCAATGATAATAAAAAATATTTGACTTGCACACACACATTCATAGTTATTAATTAATTGTGTTTGTTTATATAAAACTCAGTGAAAGGAACTGGAACACCCATTAAATTACTCTAGCTTACTAACCACACGGTGCATTGCATCACAAAACAAACATTAGCGCTAAATAACAGAATCCTGTCCAATTAATCTCCCATAGAAACACCCCACTAACAAGATGTACGGGTATGTTTCTTCACATGTTAAAATCTTATTAAAATGGGCAAATTATACCTATATGTACCCCCCACCCGTGGTTCTATTGAACCAAATTTACAGCACCATAGGGATGAGAGTGCTCCACTAGTTTTCAGGTAATTCCCTTTGCATTCTGGTCCAAATGCAGGAGATATTAATTGATATGGAGCAGAGAGTTCTCAGTATTATATAAATTATGTGCCGGAGGAGGGCAAAGCAGGAAGTCTGTGAGGTGCAGCTTCAGCCAATAGCTGAAGAGCAGGAAGTGATGTCAGTGACAGGGGCAACTTCTGCTGCACAGGCCACCAACAGGCAGTTGTCATTGCATGCAGTGTTAAAGACCTACAGTGTATAGATCACCTTGCAAGCTTGCATTCTGGGGAATAGAGTGAAAGAATTAAAGGCTCTGGTATGTTAAAATCTATGGACAACTTTTGGTGCCTTCTTTTTCTTCCAGTGTACATAGAAGCTGCAGAATGCTGTTTTCAGCCGATTCCGTCAGTGAGCTGGTCTGATCGCTCGACTGACCGCAGCTCCTGTGTGCCCCTGACACCTCATCTAAGTCTAACACTAATATACTCACAGTTGATCAAGTTGAGTTTATTAGTGTTAGGCTTAGATGAGGTATCAGAAGCACACAGAAGCCACTGTCAGCTGAGCCATCAGACCAGCTCACTAGCAGATTTGTCTGACAGCGGCGTTCTGCAGCTTCTATGTATAGTTGATACATAGAAGCTGCAGAACTGAAACAGAGCAAAATTTTAAAAAAAAGTATATTACAAAAGTGAATTGTATGCAAAAATACATACAGAAAAAAAGGCACTAAAGATGCCCATAGTCTTTAAGTTAGCCTAGAGCATTCATTTCACTAAATACAAATTAAATTGCAATTCAACGTTAATTACCAAGCAGTAAAAAACGGCAACGTATCTTAACTAATTAAAAGTTAATCACTGGAGATTGAAAGCTCATTCATTAAATGCTATCCAGATGGTAAATCCAGCATGGTGTCATTTGTAAACTGTGGTGAAAGAGCCCTGTATAGATGCCCAACTTGTGCACAAATGAGGCTACATAATCTACTACAATGGCCAAGACCCTATGTCTACCAAGGTCTGAACTCACCAAGGAGTGGAAATTATGTATATCGAAGACTACTAAGTATTGCCCACTGCACCCACCATTAACCATATCTCTGCTCCACTTCGGAGACAGCATTCAGAAATGCAAGCAGATTTTCGACTAAACGTTTTTAGCTAAATAGCTCTATTACATATGGAGGAGGTTGAAATGATATCTACTAGGAAATTCCTCATATTGCATTTCCCTAAGTGGCCGCAAAGCCGGAGATTTATTGTAAATGGGTTTTCCTACCATAGCAAGTTATGGCATATTGGTAGGATATGCCATGACTTACTGTATTGATTGGTATGGGACCAACCGCTCGGACTGCCACTGATCAATAGAACAAAGCAGTGGTCTCTGTAGCGTTTTTCACTCCCAACCTGACACTGTGCAGGTTCTGCATCTCCGCTCCATTCACTTGGTTGGAAATGAGCCCAGTTGGGAGCAGCACTGTGCACAGCCCTTCGTTTAGGGACTAAAATCCCCCTCCCAATCAGTAAAGGATCACACGTCCAAGTGATGTACATTAGATATTGCTGACATATACCTAGTATATTAATGTGGCTCCAAATCTGCATACATCCAGGGAGTTAATGAATATATATTAATCTAACTAAAAATAAGGATTTATTTTCCATCTCAGGTACAAACCAGTAAGACAGGTAAGGAGTAATGGAATATCACCTGACACTTCTCAACAATAAGTGATTTATAGGTCAAACAAATAACTGGGTGTGTGTCCTAACTGGAATGTGGCTGCCAGAATAAGTCCATACAGGGTTTCTAAGCAATACTTTTCAATGTAATAATAGTTTCAACATTTCAAGTCAGAGGCATCTTAATTAAATGACGTTGCATATTCAGCATAAACCCTGTCCATATGTCCTATTAGGGCATACGGATATCTTCAAGTGGGGTCCCCTGCTTAGGAACCCACTATTAGCCAGAGTGGAGAGCTGCTGCAAAAAGTGGCTCTCGCTTTAGAGCGCCCAGCATGGACATGCATTGCAAGGTTACCCATTCACTTAAATGGGCACTATTTAATACCACATTTCCCCCATTGTGTTTAACCAGCAGTTTCCCCTGGTGTAGACCCCCATAATAACCTCACTGTTTCCGGGGTGCAATGTTGTACTGGGTACACAACCCCTTTAAATGGTTCTACACTAGACATAGAGTTCAGGTAAATGTAAACCACAATTTATGACATAGGGTATATAGAGATCATTGTATGATGTAGGTCCATAAAATTTAATTGGTCAATATTAATTGTATATTACAGTGCTATAATTCTCAGTGCTTATTTAACTGAACACTACAGTATGTCAGGAGTGTAGAAATCCATTTATGTGTAATTATGTAAGTCAACTACAGCTCTGTCAAGATCTCCCTGGTAGGGCAACTCATCATTGGTTTAAGGCTCTGTTACATCTTTGTCGCTATTTCCATTGTTCTTCTCCATCATAGGAGAAAAACAACGAAAACATCGGCAGTGAAGGATCCATCGCATGACAGACACCAACGGCACCACGACAGAACCCAATGATTTTAATGGATTCTGCCGGGTTACCGTCATGATGTTCGTCTTTTTCCCTGGAAAAATGAGCGCTATTTTTTCTGCCATTTTGGACCGGATCTGTAACGGAGGCCACTAACGCAAAATTGAACGTAACCTAAGGGTATTCTATCTACAAGCTGTCTTCAAACATCACGTCAAGAGTTGTCTTGCACTTCAGGACTTTAAAGAGTTATCCAATTAATCATTTTCATACAAAAAGCCCAGAAATGCCATTAATAGCTGTTTAGGGTATTTTACAGCGTTTACAGCATAATGAAAAATATGTTTTTCATCATTATTTCTTCCTTGTGCTGCTGCTAATCTGTGCTGCTGGGCAAGGGGCTCTGAGAAGAATTAGTCTTATTCCCCCTCTGGCAGCTGACAACATATAGTTATATTTTTACTTTCCTTACAGAAAGAGTCTTTTTAGCTACACTGCCTTGCTACTGCAGAGGCTCTGCTCCTTCCCTGACAAGCAGGGCAGAAAGTTATTTCTATTAATTCTGCACTGTACATAGGACCTGGCTGTGGGCAGAGTGACTGAGCATGTGTCCACCAGCACTCAGCTTATTAGGCGGACGTGCACATAGCTATACACTTTGAACCCCAGGTGGCACAATTCTTTGTAAGTAAATGTCATAACCTGGATAATTTTTTTGGCACCATGTAAATGGCAAACAGTGTTCGTTTTTTTTATGAGCTTTACAATGTGTATGGTTTTTAATGGTGGGACAATCCCTTTAAGTTCAGATGAGGAATTAACAAATGGAAGATCATAACAAGAGTAAAGCCTAAAAAGCTGAGTAATTGATACATAGTTTCTTGTACAAGAACCTGAATATTAATTATTGGAAGGCAGCATGTGTTATGCCTATGCAATACTATGCTTAGGTTGTGGGTGTTAGGAAATGTCCATCACTTTAAGATTACCATGACTACTGGTCTAGCTTCTGGGCGATTCTGGTTTTAGTTGTTGAGCCTATTCCACTCCTCTGTCTTTCTTCCGATGAGATTGAAGGGTGTAGTATTTAAATCTGGGTTGGTTCTGATTTCTTTGCTTGTGATTTTCCTTACCTCCATGTGTTTGATCAAGCTGCTGTCTATACCCTGTACCTTTGACCATTTACACTTTTTGGAACTAGACCTCGGCTTGTCTCTGGATTACCCCTTGCTTACTGATTTGAACTTTCTTCTCCCGGCTGGTTTTGACCTCTGCAATCCCTGATATCCACTAGCTTTGTGATTTGGACTTTCTGTTTACCCTTGGGCTGTCTTGTTATCTGCTCTCGTATTGCCTGCATTGCACCTCTTATCCAACACCGAACTCTGTTAAAACAACCTGGGTTCTATTCTGCCTTGCGGTGGGCTCTGGCGAAAACCATAGAGTAGATTCTGTTGATCAGAGTTGTGATGGTTTTGGGGTTGCGGATTTATTTGCACGCTCATTTCTGACAGTCTCCAGCAGCCTTTGGGGAATCGCTCACCTAGCAATTCCATAAACTTTCACCCCGGGAATTGCTCAACTGGTGATTCCATAACAGTAGGCCATGATATGTTGCTATGTCATTGCATTCCATCACAGTGTGTGCCACATGTTGCTATGGTGTCATAGCCTGATAGACACAGAATGAAGTTTTGGTTCAACATGTATGCCATCCCATTCAGGACCTCAGATATTAGCCAAAGTAGACAGTTATTACAAAGTGGGTGAATCTTTCCATGGGCAAGTCTAACACTTGACTTAGAGGGGTTCTCCACTTAGACAATCCCTACTTGTTAGAAGGGTCCCTTGACAATAAGATGATCACAAGTGTCCCCCTGCCAAGACCCCCAGTATTTAGCTGAAAACTGTTGAGAAAGCTTAACAGTAATTTTCCTGCAGCGCCACCACAGGGTAAATTTAACATTACACAGTGATTATTCAAATCAATAGGTTGGCTGTATAAAGCAGGACAGGACAGGTCCTCCTGAGCAAGAGACACTCTTTGTAGCCACTCTACACTCTGACCAAGAAATGAGGATCCTGAACAGAGGACCCGCCTCTATCAACTCCGAATTCCCTAATAGGGTAAATTGAAATGGTTTTTCGTAAACTAGATTACCACTTTAATGAACATGGGGTATCGGTAAGTTCTAATATGGTCAAGGACCCTGCGGTGGAAAGAGTATTACGTGTAGAGAGGCTTCATGGCAACCCTAAAAAGATTAGATATGAGGCTTATCTTTCGTATCAAACAAAGCCAAGCTATTTTGTGCAACTAAACTTGAAGATTGGCATGAAGCCGCAACTGGTTGCTCAGTCACCTATGTTTGGATAGGTGCAAACACTGAGATATCTCAGATGACATAAGTCCCGCACATTCCATGAGTACAGGGATGGTTATTTACAGCTGATGCTGAGCCTTGTATGATTTACTGTACTCTGAAATTATACTATTCTGGGGCTTGAATTTCTTGCTTATTCTGCCAGAGGAAAGTTGTGTGATATATGTTGTACCTTGTGTGGGAATGATGGAAATCAGTTGTTCACTTGAACAGACATTAAAGAATATGTTAGCTCTTCCTGGCCCGAGACAAAAAGAGTGATTCACATTGCAAGTTGTACCTTGTTCCTATTAGATTGGGTGTGTGAACTTATTGTGGATCATAAATTCTAAACAAACTATTTCCATATCATTTCATGCACACAGTGAGATAAGATATTGTTAAAGAGAAATTACAGCCAGATTTGAACATTTTTCTACCTGTTCATATCTATAGGGGGTGATATAATTGAGGTGCAGTGAATTTTATTTTTAGAACAACCACTTTTCCTAGACAAAAATGTACTTCCCTTCTCCTAGCCGGTAAAGACAATGTCAGAGAGTAAGCTTGTCTCTCTGTCTAGAGGATAATAAATCTCTGCTCTATCCTGTGGCATGATGGGAGTGATCTTCAAGAGGACCTGTTTCCTCTCCTGACATGTATTCCCATTACATGTCAGGAGAGAGGACAGTATTTATGTTTTAGTAAATACTTGCAGTCCCCATGAAATGACAAATCTAGATAATCTTTTCTTAGAACTCTGAAATTGGACCTTTCCTCTGTTATTCCTCCTGGAAATGTATGAATAAAATGACAAATGGGTGTTACCAATCACCTTGTCACTTGGGCATGTCCCTATACACCCTGAAACTGTCCAATCAGTGGCAACAGTGTCACAGTGTGTAGTGGTACACCCTATTGACAAGTGGGATTGTAACCCCCAGTTGTCAATTTTTTTCATACCTTTCCAGGAAGAATTACAGATGAATGGCATAACGTAGAGTTCTATGAATGATGCTCTATAACTGTTATTTTCGAGGGCAATGTAAGTTTTTATTAAAACAGACTTGTCTGGAGAGAAGAGAAGTCCTCTTTAAGAAATAAGGTACAAGATCTATTTTATAAAATGTTTCTATCTTAGAAATGTTTAAAGGGATTTTTCACGTTCTGACAACTGATGACGATCAGTATATGATCGGCGTGGGTCTGACACCCGGACCCCGCACCGATCAGCTGATCCGGCTGCCACAGCAGCTGATCGGTGTGGGGTCTGGGTGTCGGACCTTTACCAATCATATACTGATGACCTATCCGGTGGATAGGTCATCAGGTGTCAGAACTTGGTAAACCCCTTTAAATCTGTATTTTTATTCCTATAATAAAAGGATAAGAAACCTACACACTTAAATATATTAGAATGAAGGATTTCAACATTGCTAAATGTTCTGCTAGATGGGGAAACAGCCAAACGTGAAAATAACATTGATTTCTTTATCAGTAATACTGTACGTGCACAACATTAATTATTACTGTCTGAATACTCTACAACCTGTTATTATCGTATTTTATAGCACATGATCTGGTCACTGTACACCGTGTGCAATCGAATGTGAACTGTGTGTAAAATAGTATGAATGTATCAGCTGACCAGACATAGACATAAAGTTACTATAAGAAATAATAACAGTACTTGATGAAATTTTGTGGATGCCACTGGGCAAAACATTGTGTGGAGGGTCTTTTCCTTGTTTTGGATGGTGTTTTGGATGGAACTAAGACCAGTTTAGTAAAAATTGTCAACAGGTAAAAGATAAAAATGAAACAGCTTTAAAATATTAAAAGTTTACAAACAGTAGCACAATCTCAATAGTTATTTTTCAGAAACTACCATAAAGTGCACAAACAGTTCAATACAGTGATTACACAATGCTGCCATACAGTGCCCAAATAATAATGTGTGTTGCGCCTAAATAAAAATGCAACACATAGCTGCAATAAAATCACTATGCCTTGCTTAACCCTTTAATGACCAGCCTATTTTAGACCTTAATGACCAAGCTATTTTTTACGTTTTTCCATCGTCGCATTCCAAGAGCTATAACTTTTTTATTTTTGCGTCTACAAGTTGTTTTTTTTAATAGCACCATTTTGAGGTACATATAATTTATTGATTAACTTTTATGAACTTTTTTTGGGGGGGTAATAGAAAAAACCCCGCAATTTCGCCACACTTTTTTTGCGTCCTAAATGTACGCCGTTTACCGTGTGGTATAAATAACACAATAACATTATTCAGCGGGTTGTTACGATTGCAACGATACCAAATTTATATAGATTTTGAATGTTTTACTACTTTTACATAGTAAAATCTCTTTTTTTTCAAAATTATTTGTTTTTGTGTCTCCATATTTGAAGAGCCATAACGTTTTTCTTGTTTCGCCGATGCAGCTTTATGAGGGGTTTTGTTTTGCGGGAAGACTTGTAGTTTTTATTGGTACCATTTTGGAGTACATGCGACTTTTTAATAACTTATTATCACATTTCTTTTAAGGCAGAATTCACAGAAAACAATTTTTGCATTGTTTTTTACTTTATTATTTACAGCATTCACCGAGTGGGTTAAATAATGTAATAACTTTATAGTCTGGGTTGTTACGGACGCGGCAATACCAAATGTGTGTAACTTTTTACCTTTTTTTTTTTTATAATAATAATAATGAAGCAGCTTGTAAGGAGAAAAAGAGGGTTTTTATTTTTTTCCCTCACTTTTTTTAGTTATTAACTTTATGAAACTTTTTTTTTACCTTTTTTCACCAGCCCCACTAGGGGACTTCACTATGCAATCCTCCGATCGCTTGTATAATACACTGCAATACTTCTGTATTGCAGTGTATTACTGCCTGTCCGTGTAAAACTAGCAGGCATTAATTGGGGCAGATCTGGGAACCTGCATCTGTTGCACCGACACCCTGCGATCACACACAGCGTGTCGGAGGGGTGAGAGAGGGAGCTCATCTGAAGGGTTAAGCGAGCAAGATCGATACTGATATCGATCTCGCCCGTTCGAGCAGGGCTGCTCCCAGCCCTCAGTTTCCTCTGGTAGCTGAGAGCAGGGAGGTTTAATGGCTCCCTGCTCTATTTATTTATTCAGATGCAGCGCCGTAAAAAGGCTACTGCATCGGAATAAAGCCTGTTAGTGGCCGCCGTAAAAACACTATGGGGCGGTCACTAACGCGTTAAAGGGTTACTAAACTTTTAAAAAACTTTTGACATGTCATAGTGACAATTCAGAAGTTTTGATCGGTGGACATGCGAGCACTGAGACCCCCACCAATCGCTAAAACTAAGTGGCAGAAGCGCTCGGGTGAGCACTGTGCGGCTTCGTTTCTGATCGGCTTTCCTCCACAAGTTTCAACCCAAATATCCAGGTATATGCCAAAAATGTTGTGTTGGCTTAGGGTCCTACTTTCACCTCCTATGGTCTTGCCCTAGGGTCCTGGGTTTTGGGTACAGTTTAATAGATTTTTTTATGATAATATGAGAGTGTAAGTCCTGGATAAACCCAAGACCGTCTCCTCTTAACTACCTCTGACTCTTTTCCTTCCCAAGCACATAAAACTTTTTTTATGTGAAGCTCTTTTCCAGGCTCCCAAGGCAGTTGCCCGGGTTTGGCTGACCACTAGATTACTGTCCTTGTCAGAAAGTAGAGGTGCTGAGCGCTAGTTCCAAAAAAATATGGACCAGGTGATTCAGTTGTAAACACTTACTCTAGTTTCCCTAAGGTCTTCTCTCCTACAAATCATGACGGGCCTTCAGCCTATACTGATGTAACTTTATATGTTCTTTTTATTTTGTTTTAATTTTTTTTTGCATTCTTTTATTATTTGCCTTTTGGTCTGATGCCACTCATAATATTTTACCCATAGTTCACTATGTATCCTGTCCTCCGCATGATACTCTTAAATGTGAGATCAAACTTGATATATTGCATACGTTGCTATTTATCAAATTTTTTTAGGATATCCTGCTTTGTACCACTAGGTTGAATTGTTTATTAAAGATGATAAAGAGGTTGTCGTCCTAGGGGTTTGCATTCAACTCATGAAGTACCATGAGACATGACATACTTCAAATGTAAAATAATCCACCATTCACTCATCTCTTGGAAAGCTCCCCTTCGTAAACATCTCATTTGAACATTGATGATAGAAAATTTGCAAACAATTTTTTTTTGCCTCCCTGGACATTTCATTGACCTATAGATTTAAGTATTCAGTAATTGTGATAACTGCATTAAAAGTCACACGGATCCCACTAATATATTGACATAAACTGATAAATACAGTATGGCAGGGGTGTAGCTAGGGAGGGCAGGCGGGGCATGTGCCCCGGGCGCATCTAGGTGGTAGGGAATGGGTGGGGCACCGCAGAGCAGCTGATCGCCCTGTATTTCGGACACCTGCAGCAGTGATCAGCTTTAGGAAGAGCCAGGAGTTCATGCAGTGGCATTCTGACTGGGGTCTGTGATGGCCAGAGAGTGGACCAGTCCAGTAACCTGACGTGTCACCTGACCTCCCGTCAGTGACATGAAGTCAGATGACTCAGGTCAGATGACTGGACCACTCCCGGGCTGTCACTGACCCTAGACAGAAGGAACTCCGCCGCTGCCTTCGCCGCATGACCTCCTCGGCTCCTCCGGTAAGTCATGTCAGGCAGAGCGGACAGTGGCTCGCCGCTCTGTTTACAGTGTGGCGCTAAGTACAAGGGGGGAGTGTGGCGCTATTTAAAAGGGCGGAATGTGGCACTATTTACAAGGGGGTGGAGTGTGGCACTATTTACAAGGGGCAGCGGGCTGTTTGTGGCACTATCTACAAAGGGGGGGAGTGTGCCGCTATTTACAAGGGGTGGAGTGTGCCGCTATTTACAAGGAGTGGAGTGTGCCGCTATCTACAAGGAGGTAAGCGGGCTGTGTGTGGCACTACCTACAAGGAGGGCTGTGTGGCGCTATCTACAAGGAGGGCTGTGTGGCGCTACCTACAAGGAGGGCTGTGTGGCGCTATCTACAAGGAGGGCTGTGTGGCACTATCTACAAGGGGGGCTGTGTGGTGCTATCTACAACAGGGGGGCTGTGTCGCGTTAACTACAAGGGAGCCTGTGTGTGGCGCTATCTTCAACAGGGTGGCTGTTTGTGGCCTCTTTAATTTATTTTCTTAATTTATTGTTATGGTAACTTCCTTATATAACTATATCGCTTGTAAAATGTATAAATGGTTTTATGCTCGAGTTACATTAAAAAAATGGTGAAAAAAAATTACACCTCATTGATTGGTAGAGAAAGCAAACACGGCGAGGGGGAAGGAGATATTGGGAAATAAGTTGGGGTGTGCCAATCTGAATCTTTGCCCCGGGTGCAGGAGAACCTAGCTTCGCCTCTGAGTATGGAAGCAACTTCTTACAAGTACTGTTGCCCCTACGAGTACAGTTTGGGGTTAATGATGGAGGGTAATTCCATTAAAATTTGAATATATTCTCCCATTTGTTCTAGTCCACTTTTCAGTCCATATTATGACAGGTAGTGCTAATAGAACAAAGTTATTAAGGTCACTGGCTAAATGGGTATAAATAGTGGCAACCACTGTAAGCTGGAAATTGGCTCAGAGCTGTCATCACTTTCTTTCCTGCATTCCTCTCAGCAGGGGGCAACAATGAGCACAGGAAAAATTTCCTCCCACAATTAAAAGAATTTGAAATCTGAGGCATGATGGGAGGGACATATAGTCAGATAGATATTTTTTAATGTATTCAACACTTAGCATGTAAATATTTAATTGATATAATTATCCTTTGTGACAGAGTTGCTCTTTAATACAAACTTCTACATTTCTATATTGTTGTTTTAGCAAAGGAATTATTTGGCAATAAATCATGGTTAGGCATCTCAATTACCAAGATTATAAAGAATAAGTTATGGTCACAGATCAAAATATGTATATTTATTTATTTTTTTAAATTATTGGTGCCCTATATGCCTCATTACTATGTGTTAAAGGGAATGTATGATGAGAAAACGGCATATTATTTAAATAAGGTTTTTATTATAAATATATTTTTTACATGTTTGGTGCTTTGTTATGTGATTATTAATATAAAAAAATCCCAAAAATATTCCTGTTTTCCCACTGACCACTAAAGCAGCCACTGATATTTCTTGTTTTCCATAGCTTACTTTTCAGCTTTGCTGTGTAGACATGGACACAATGAACAGAGTCATCTCATTATCATTAATGGCCGGGGGACTTAATGACAGCTCTATTCTACTGCTGGAGCCCTAGATAATAAAGGATAGCAACACTATACAAATAGATAAGCTTTGCATGCAGTTTTCCTATAACTCCTTTATCTCTAGGGGAGGAAACTGTTCTCCATTTCTTCCAGAAGATTGTATGATTCCATTGACAATTTTTTGTCCTTTAAAGGGGTATTCTCATCTTAGAAATGTATTGCATATTCACAGGATATGCCATAAATGTTCGATACATGCAGGTAGCACCTCCAGGACCCACTCTTTTCTCTAACCCACTTAAAGGGAATGTGTCGCTAGAATTTTTTATTTTTTTTCAGTTAAACAGTTAGTATATAAATGATTACACATTGTTCTAATTTTTTTAAATTTTTCCACAAGTCAGGAAATATTATAAATTAGATTCTAATTTATAACATTTCCATGTGCTGGTCACTAGAGGGAGCAATTCCCTAAATTGCAGCATTGGCATGTGGTAAAGCAACCTCATTGCTTTATGCTGCAAAATTGGAGAAGACACACTCGCTCTAGTGTGCTCAAACAATCCCCCCTCCTTTCTCCCGGCTAGTGCCAGGAGAAAGGAGGGGGTTGAATGTTCAAACTTCCTACACTGTGTGCCGCCATTTTTTGAGCGAATGCACAGTGTAGGAGGATTAGATATAGTGGTAATCACACAGTATAACACGAACATACACACACACACATCACATACACAAACATAACTTACCTGCTCCTGCCGCCGCCGCTGCCGCTGCCTCCATCCCTGTCCTTGCTTCTGAACATATGGACGGAAGCCGCGACCGGAAGTAGTCATCTTACTGTCCGGCCGCGGCTTCCGGCCACATGAAAATGGCGCCGTATGTCGCTCTGCCGAAGACCCTCCTTTTGGACTGTGTGGGAGCGGCGCATGCGCCGTTCCCACACAGACCAAGAGAAGCTGTATGGGCAGCACAGTAGAACAAAAACCTCCAGGGCATAAGGGTGCAAGCCTCCAGGGATCCGACTTGTAAATCCCCAATGGTATACAAATGTAAGGAGAAAGAGGCAGCACTCCAAGGTTCAAAAAAATAGAAAGTTTATTCACCCATCAGTGAAAAAGGTGCAACGTTTCAGCTGCTCAATGCAGCCTTTGTCAAGGCTTGACAAAGGCTGCATTGAGCAGCTGAAACATTGCACCTTTTTCACTGATGGGTGAATAAACTTTCTATTTTTTTGAACCTTGGAGTGCTGCCTCTTTCTCCTTACATTTGTTCCCACACAGACGGCGTACACTATAGTGAATGGAACGGCTCCTGTTCGCATTCTCTATGGGGATGTATGTGCCGTATTCCATCTCTGTATGTGTCGTTAATCGACACATACAGAGATGAAAAAAAAATGGCAGCCCCCATACAGAAGTAAGAGAAAGAAAAAAGAAAAGAGTACAACACAAAAACACAAATAAATAAAATTTATTTTAATGACATAATAACAGCAATAACATATAAAAAAAAATAATTCGTGACACCTTCCCGTTAATACCTTGTTCCACTGTCTCTGCTCTCCGGCCATTGAGTTACGAGGTGGCCGGGAGTACATAAACAGCCTACGCTGTTTCCGTAACTCCCATAGAAGTGAATGGCAAGGACAGTGGGACAAGGTAGACAGGGATCCCCGTTTTAAATATAAATGCAGGTCCCAGAGGTGGGACCTGCATCCATCGGACATTGATGGCATATCCTGTGGATATGCCATCAATGTCCGAGATGAAAATACCCCTTTACCTCCCATTAAATGCAGCTGCCGTAAAGCATACACCCTCTGCTGTACTGCCTACACACAATACAGGAAGGAAGTGTGTGCCAACAACATTTCAAAGAAAATAACAAATTTGTTTCTCTTCCACAAATTGACATGTAATTAAGGAATCTAAAATCAAATACATGAGACCATATCTTCAAAGTCCACCAGCAATAAAGCAGTTAACAGTTTCAGTGGCGGACACAGACTGCAAAAGGCCCCTGTGCAGATAATGTGCCAGGGCCCCCCCGCCCCCCCCCCAATACCGACAAAGTTACCTAAACATATATATGCATATAAAAATAAACCTTACTAATAAAAATTATGAAGGAAGATTTATATTGTACATTTTATTACCAGTTTAGAACACAAGTAACACATTTTTTTCCGGGTTAAATTCTTATCTAAACTAAGTCCCTAAATGTGGGCAAAGAAAATGAAAAACCTATACTCACCTCCTCCGGCGCCTCCGTTCCCCCTCCGCAGCCCCTATCCCTTTCTGTGTTTACAAAGCTGCTGTGGTGACGCGCGGTCGATGGCACATGACCGCTGCAGCCAATCAATGCCCTCAACAGCGATTTGCTGTGGAACTACTGTCCTCAGCAGCACACCAATGAGGAGTTATTGGCAGCAGCGGTCACGTGCCATCGGCAGCGCGTCACCAGTGCAGCCTTGTACACTTGTAACACAGACCGAGACAGGAGGATGGGGGCTGCGGCGGGTGAACGGAGGCGAGGGAGGAGGTGAGTATAGTTTTTTTATTTTCTTTGCCCACATTTAGAGACTTAGGTTAAATTGAATCATTGAATATAACACAAAGCACTCATGCAACTGAGATGCAATAATTTAGATGATCTTATCATGCTTAGCTTACTGCACTGTTACCTATCAAGCAGGACTGAATCTCAAGATATCTACAGAGGGGGCTGTATGGCGTTATCTACAGGGGGGACTGTATGGCGCTATCAACAGAGGGGGCTGTATGGCGTTATCTACAGGGGGGACTGTATGGCGCTATCTACAGAGGGGTCTGTATGGCGCTATCTACAGGGGGGTCTGTATGGCGCTATCTACAGGGGGGACTGTATGGCGCTATCTACAGGGGGGACTGTATGGCGCTATCTACAGGGGGGACTGTATGGCGCTATCTACAGGGGGGACTGTATGGCGCTATCTACAGGGGGGACTGTATGGCGCTATCTACAGGGGGACTGTATGGCGCTATCTACAGGGGGGACTGTATGGCGCTATCTACAGAGGGGGCTGTATGGCGTTATCTACAGGGGGGCTGTATGGCGTTATCTACAGGGGGCTGTATGGTGTTATCTACAGGGGGGACTTTATGGCGTTATCTACAGTGGGGTCTGTATGGCGTTATCTACAGGGGTTCTGTATGGCGTTCCCTACAGGGGGGGTCTGTAGGGAAAGTCATACAGCCCCCCCCTGTAGGGAACGCCATACAGACCCCCCTTTAGGGAACGCCATACAGACCCCCCTGTAGGGAACGCTATACAGCCCCCCTGTAGGGAACGCTATACAGCCCCCCCTGTAGGGAACGCCTTACAGCCCCCCCCTGTAGGGAACGCTATACAGCCCCCCCCCCTGTAGGGAACGCCATACACCCCCAATCACTCAAAAAAATGCGACCTACAGTGTGAAAAGACAAAAGACATGTATCCCCTATCCACAGGATAGGGGATACATGTGTGATCGCTGGCATTGATAGGGAGAGCGGGGGACCGAAAGTCCCCCGAAGTTCTCCATCACTCACCTCTGACTTCCGGTGTCTGCGCAGCTCAAGTGTGACCGGCGCTCCATTCATTTCTACGGAGCTGCCGACACAGACCCCGGAAGTCCGAGGTTTGTGATGGAGAACTTCAGGGGACTTTCGGTCCCCCGTTCTCCCTATCAATGCCAGCGATCACACACGTATCCCCTATCCTGTGGAGATCCTGTGGAGAGGGGGATACATGTCTTATGTTTAATGGCAGAGCGGGGAGATACTCCCTGCTCTGCCGTAGTGTTCCGTGGCATCGCGCTGTAGCAGCCATAGCGGCAGCTAGCGGAGATTCCGGCCAAGGTGGGGGCCCGTGCCGGCAGGTGACGCGGGCCCCCTCATGCCGCGGCCCCGTAGCAGCCGCTACGGCTGCTATAGCAGTAGTTACGCCCCTGTGTTAGGGGGAGTTCACACTGAGGTTTTTTTCGCGAAAAACGTCAGAAAGTGCCTCCCATTGAAATCCATGAAATTTTTCCTGCGAGCAGTAAAAACCGCATGCGGGAAAAAGAAGCGCAATGCCCTTTCTTCGGGCGTTTCTGTCTCTGACTTCCCATTGACAACAATGGCAGGCAGAAAATGCGTTTTTTGCTGCGTTTCCCTGCCCACGGCCCGATGGCCGAAAAACGCCACAAAAAAACGCAATGAAAAACGCGGGAAGTGTTCTACCGGCAGGTCAAAATATGCCTCAAAATTCCGGAAGGAATTATGAGGCAGATTTTTCTACATAAAAACTTCTCCCTTCTGACATGAACTTTTTAACTTCATCTACCTGTCCTCTGCAGTCTGCACGTCCTCCACTCGTCCTGTGTCTGTCCTCCGCTCATCCTATGAGTTCTCCGGCAGTCCTGACTGTACTGTCCAGCCGCCCGAAGTCTTACGTCGCACCGCCCCCTGTCCTCTCCCCTGCCTGAGCGCTCCTCCTACCACCAGCATCGCCGTCCTGTCCTATTCATCTGTGCCAGATTGGCAGTGCAGTGTAGCGGCTATCACCGGGCCCGGGCACCCGCCCCCTCCCTCCCGATTGGTAGTGCAGTGTGGCGGCTATCACCGGGCCCCCGCCCCCTCCCTCCCCTCATGCCTAGTGTTGTGATGCTACTAGGCATGAGGGGGCCCGTGCCGCCAGGCCTGGTACATAAAATGTAATGTGCCTGTCAGGGCGACACGGGCCCCCCCATGCCGCGGGCCCCGTAGCAGCTGCTACGGCTGCTACTGTGGTAGTTACGCCACTGAACGGGCCCCCTTCCCACGCGGGGCCCTTGTGCAGCTGCACCGGCTGCACATGCGGTATGTCCGCCCCTGAACAGTTTGCCAGAGGTCTGGGAGGTCCATTGACATGACAAATATACGGGCAACCTCTCAGCTCTGCTGAAAAGTAGTTACAAGAAATATGCCATTCATGCCGGACACTTGTGTTTTATTTATATTACTTATTAACCAGACTTGGTTTCTGCTGACAGTCTATTGACTTTATGTCTTAATACAATCATTACTTATTTGTGTCACATGTTAACACCTTGCTGCAAGAGAAGAAAATGGCGAGCCGGTACAACAAGTACTAGTACAATGTGGTTAAATAAAACTTTAGGGGGCACAATAAATGATAAAAAGAAAGTGTTTCATATACTAAAGCAAGACGGTAGTGACGGGACAGTAAATAATTCTAAAGAAAAAAATAAGTTTTACAAAAGACAAATAAAGGCCACATTGAAGAGATTGAAACAGAAACGTAGAACTGAAAGTGTTGGACTTCTCAGAAATAAACTGGGTATAATGGTGGAGAAGGAGGACGAAAAGGACAATCTATGAAACGCCTTCTCTACTGTGTTTGGACAGAAAATTCAATGACAGATGGCATGACTAGGACTAACGTAAATTCTCTATTTAATATCGCCTACTGTACTTAAAATAGTTATCTCACCACAACAACCTATCCTCTATCCACAGGATAGGTGATAAGTGTTTGATCGCTGGGGGTTCCAGCGCTGGTACTCCCACCGATCAAGAGAACAGGGATCCCCAGTCCCCTAAATGAACACAGCGGCGACCGCGAATATGTATTGCCGCTCCATTCAATCTCTATGGGACTGCCGGTGATAGCCGAGTACTGATCTCTTGATAGATGGGGGTCCAACAGTGGGACCCCCAAAGAGCAAACACTTATCACCTATTCTGTGAAAAGGTGTAAAATTGTTGAGGTGGGATAACCCCTTTAATCCAGCAAGATGTGTAGCTCTGCCTTAAAAACACTAAAATAGACAAATTACAAGGTCCGGGTGGTATACACGATTGAGTTAGTCAGGGATTAAGAACCATAATAGACAGACCCTTTGTATCTAATATTTAAGGATTCTATCGTGACATTGTCTGTTCCACAGGACTGGCACATGGCAAATGTGTTACCAATATTCAAAAAGGGGTCAAAAAGTGAGCCCGGAAACTGTAAGTTCCTATTCACACGACAGGGATTCCTGGGCGTGTGACGGCCGTTCAAAAAACAGCCATCACGTGGCCGCAGTAAGAACAATAGACCCCAAATGGGGCTATTCAGACGACCAAATTTCTGGACGGCCCTCAAATTTTTTGACGGTTTTGGGCCGTTCTCCCGGCTGCACGGCTCCCATAGAAGTCTATAGGGTCAAGGAAGCACGGCTGCCACTTGGATGTGATCCGAGTGGTGGCCGTGCTTTCTGCCTCTCTCTCTTCTCCTCCTCACAGTGTGAAGTGCATGTGAGAAGGAGATTTTTTTGCTCCCTGCAGGAGCGGAATCCTAATCCCCAGCCACAGAGTTGCCAAAGCTGTCATGGGAATTCCGCTCCAGGAGAAGTCCCTATATATGGACAGTGACGTCAGGGACTTCTCCTTAAGCAGAATCCCAGGTCACATACGTCCCTGGCACAGCTGTGGCCGGTGATTCCGCTCAAAGAGAAGTCACTGTCCATATATACAGTGAAGTCTGGGACTTCTCCTGGAGCAGAATCACTGGCCGACTGGACGCTGTGGCCGGGGATTCCGCTTCAGGAGCAGGGGACTGCTCCAAGAGAAGTCCATGAGGTCACTGTCCATATATGGTCTTCTCCTGGAGCGGTCCCCTACAGTGGCGCTATCTACAGGAAGGGGGGTGCCATCTACAGGGGGCAGGAATCTACGGGGGTGCTATGTACAAGGGGGCAGTGTGGTACCTACAGGGGGGCTGTGTGGCACTACCTACAGGGGGGTTGTGGCAGAATCAACAGGGGGCTGTGTGACATTATCTGCAGAGGGCAGTATGTGGCATTATCTACAGGGGTTCTGTGGCATTATCTACAGTGGGCAGTGTGTGGCATTATCTTCAGGGGGTGCTGTGGCAATATCTACAGGGGGCTGTGTGGCATTACCTACAAAGGGCAATGTGTGGCATTATCTACAGGGGGGTTGTGGCAGTATCTACAGGGGGCTGTGTCACATTATCTACAGGGGGGTTGTGGCAGTATCTACAGGTGGCTGTGTGGCATTATCTGCAGAGGGCAGTATGTGGCATTATCTACAGGGGCTCTGTGGCATTATCTACAGTGGGCAGTGTGTGGCATTATCTATGGGGGGGGGCTGTGGCAATATCTACAGTGGGCTGTGTGGCATTACCTACAAAGGGCAGTGTGTGGAATTATCTATAGGGTGGCTGTGTGGCATTATCTACAGAGGGAAGAGTGTGGCAAAAAAAATTGACAAATTAAATTCATCCATTTTTAAAAGGGATAGGGAAAAAAACTGATGAAAAACGGGTCAAAGACAGGTGTGGCTTAGACATGGCGGAGTGAGGACGTGTTCTGCTGCAGCACCGGACTAGCCGAACAGAAAATCGCCCGACAGGGCATACATACCGGTCCCCACCGCAGGATGACAAGGGGGAGACACCGCAAAACCCTCCCGGTCTCAGCTGGCTCCTCTGATATCGGCAGATATCTCCGTTCCACGAAGGACGGGATCCCGCCGCGTTCCTCCTCCACTCCTCCTACAGGCCGCACTCAGACCCCGCTGCAGCGTGGCTGCTTGCCGCCACCCTCCTCATCAGGTCAGACTACTCCTGCTGGCGGCAGTTCCCGGGCACCAGAGATGGACATGGCGTCGTCACCATGGGAAGGTCAGTGGGTTGCAGAAGGCCGAGGGTCGGTCAGGCTGGCCAGAACTGAGGACTTTCCCCCACTGCAGATACAGACAGAAGCAGGACAGGGGGCGATCCCTGTGGCCTCGCCGGACAAGGCGGCAGAGACGCCATTTCCCCCTGCCACTTCACAGCAGATTCCCCTACACGACGGCCTGCTGAGACAGACCACGCCGGACATTTTCCGGGGATCACTTTCCCCCTCAGGGAGTCCTGGGGACCCATTGCCCAGTGTGTCGGTGGGCCCCCCGCCATCCATGGAGCGGACCCTGGCGGAACTGTGGGAAATGGTGAAGGTGTTGCCCACCAAATCAGATTTAGATCAACGCCTCTCCCGCTTGGAGGAGAAACATGACAGGGCCATTAGCACGGTCTCACAGGAGGTGCGGGCCCTGACCGCGAGGGTTGAAACCTTGGAGCACCAGAACTCCATATCTACGGTGGATATCTCGGTTCTCTCTCAGTCCCTAGCCACCCAAGCGTCACAATTACAGGGGATTTTTCGCTCCATTTGGATGATGTCGAAAATAGGGGGCGACGTAATAATCTGAAGTTGAGAGGTTTACCGGAATCGGTACCCCCTGATGGCCTCTGTGACGCTGTATCACACATTTTCAATAACCTCCTGGATCGCCCACGCGACATGGCCATTGAGATGGACAGAGTGCATAGGCTGGCAGGTCCACGGGTCAGAGATGGTAATCGTCCCAGAGACGTAATTTGTCGGGTACACTTTTATAAGCAGAAGGAGGAGATTGCTCGGAGAGCGTGGGAGAAGGGAGCTGTTACCTTTCAGGGCTCCGAGATCACTGTCCTGCCGGACGTCTCCAGCCTGACTCTATCCATGCGCAGGCTAGTCCGTCCATTACTAGAAGCAACCAAGTCTGCGGGAGCTACCTACAGATGGGGCCACCCCTTCCACATTATTCTTCGCCGACAGGGGCAATCGTTTGCGGTCAGGTCCCCAGAAGACCTGGAGGAGGCCTTCCGCTTTCTGGATATCTCACCGGTGAGGTTACCGGACTGGACTGAACCCCCGGCTCCGTTTTCGACTAGAAGTGGTCCCTACCCTGATTTTGTGCCCCATCGAACACCTCGACCTGGAGATGGGCGGTCTGATTCACGGCTTCCGGGGCGGCGATCCCCACGTAGAGATGGCGGGGCAGGATTTATCAAACCACGGTGTAATGGCGGGGGTAGGGAAACGGACAAGTGAGCCCTAATCTACCCGCCACTCTGTCCCTGCCTACTTGCAACAACCCGCCCTAGGCGACGGGGTACAACTGGGCGGCGGTCCCTACGCTCAGTAAGTGCACGAGACAAACAGACAAGGGAACACAAAGCAAAAAGGGAAAGGGGCAGTTGCCCACGGCAACACCGTGAGAAACAAGAGTGGTGAACGAGCCAAGTCAAACCAGGAGTGCACGAGGTACCAAACGCAGAGCAGGAGAGTAGTCAGTAAGCCAGGGTCAGTATGGAGCAGGATCAAATAGCTAGAAGCTGTAGCTGGGCCAGGAAACCACACGAGAAGAATCACAAGCAAAGGAGGAACAGGAATGGCAGGTATAAATAGACAGAGGGCGGGAGCTAGCTCCGTCTGGCCAGGCTGCGATAGGCTCTCCCACTCCTAAGCCTGCCATCCTGAGTGGTGGAAGATGGAGTCAGTCTCAGAGACATAGACTCAGGTGCAGACTGATTACCTATGGGAGTATACACAGAAGTTGTGCCTAGCAGATCCTTTACACACGGCCTCAGAGGAGACGATCCCCGCGGAGAGATTGATTTTCTACGCTCATGTGTGGGACGTTACTTGCATTTAACCCCTCTTTTCTCCACGGGGCTCTCCGTCATTTTTGACTGTAGTCGTTGCTGATGTGGCCTCAGGGGCCATCTGACACAAATTATGGTCTGGGGAGTTTTCTCTAGTATGGTTAGGCTTAATTGCTTAGCTTCACGGGGGGAGGGTAGGTTTTCGTGCTAGTTAATCCGGTGGGTTGTGCCATCTTCTAATTGTACCTTTTAGTTGTTTATTGCACTGACGCTGTCTCTCACATCGCTTTCTTTCTTCGTTCCCCATTTGGGTTCCGTGTGGCTGTGTCGTGGTCGGAGTGATTTCCTCTGAGAACGACATAGCCCACGTTGAGTAGTGGTAGGAAATTATACTCCGATTTTAGAGGGTTAGTGCTGCATTTTTGCTCCTGCACTCTGGTCTTTTGTGCAGGCGCCGTTTTCTTCCTCTATCTTTTTCTTTCCTGTCTTTCTGTCCTTTCCCTCATTTGTCCGTCCGCCTGTCCACTATGACTGACCTTACCGTTGTCTCCTTAAATGCACAGGGTCTGAACATTCCGGAAAAGAGGTCCTCCATTCTCCGTCTCCTGTGGACAAAGAGGGCACACGTGGCATTCCTGCAGGAGACCCGCTTTCGGCCGACTGCATACCAAAACTTACGGATGCTCACTTCCCGCAAGGGTTCCATAGTGCGTTCCCTGACTCCAAGACTAAGGGGGTCTCCATTCTGATCTCTCGATCTCTTCCCTGGGAACATGTGGAGACTCGCACGGATGGGGCGGAACGATACCTCTTTGTGAAGGGTAAGCTGGATAACACTTTGTACACACTGGCCTCATACTATCTCCCCAACGTAGGTCAAGTAGCCTTCTTGGAGAAGGTCCTTGTAGATCTAGATGACTTTCTGGAAGGAACTCTTATACTGGGGGGGATTTGAACGTCACTTTAGACCCCACTTTAGATTCTTCCCGTGGTCACTCCTCTCTGTCTCGGTCGGCACACCGTCGCATTCGTCGGCTACTCCATGAGCATCAACTGGTAGACACGTGGAGGCTTATGCATCCCTCGACCAAAGACTACACGTATTTTTCGGCCCCTCATAACTCATACTCTAGATTGGATTACTTCTTTCTACGCCATCCACACCTCTCCACCCTCACGTCCGCCTCTATAGACGACATCACTTTCTCGGACAATGCCCTTATTACACTTACTCTCGCGCGTCAAACGGCCCAGCCACGTCCATGGCAATGGCGATTGAATGAATCACTCTTACAGGATTCGGCAGTGGTCTCGGACATCCGCCGGGACCTAGGGGAGTATTTTGAAACGAACGTTGCGCCAGGAGTAGACCCTTTCTGTATCTGGGAAGCCCACAAATGTGTGGCCCGGGGTTCCTTTATACGTATTGGTTCTAAAATTAAGAAGGAGCGGGCGGAACACCTCCAGGACTTATTGACCCAGATACATCGATTGGAACAGACCCATTAGGTGTCTCAGGATAGGGGTATAGGGGCGGAGTTGGGGCAGCTGAGAGAGCAGGTACGCTCGCTCTGTCTTTCTAAGGTCCGGGCCGCCATAGTTAAGTGTAGGAGACACTTCTACGAATTTAGTAACAAACCAGGTAGGACCTTGGCGCGGGCACTCCGGAAGACACGTTCCAGTACATATGTCCCGCACATTATCGGCTCCCATAACAGGCACTTACAGCTCCCACAAGATATCACGGAGGCCTTCCGTGCTTACTACCACTCGTTATATAATCTCCCTCATGCACCTTCTTCCCCGGGAGGCGACAGCCGTTTTTAATGGTTGTTACATGTATTGACAGCCGTTAAAAATGGATCCATTGACTTCTATGGGGGCCGTTAAAAAAACGGCCGTGTGAATGCACCCATAGAATATCATTGCTCTGAAAACGGCCATGTGAAGGCCGTTAAAAGGACGGCCATCACATGGCCGTTTTTCACTGTCGTGTGAACAAGGGCTTATTCACACGACAGGGTTTCCCGGCCGGGTAACGGCCGTTCATAAATCGGCCGTCACCCGGCTGCAGTAGGAACAATAGACCCCTAATGGGGCTATTCACACGACATGCCCTATTTTCGGCCGTTTACCCGGCCGCCCGGCTCCCATAGAAGTCTATGGGGCCGGGTAATACACGGCCATCACCGGAATGTGTCCCGAGTGATGGCCATGTATTCCGTCGCTCGTGCTCTCTCTCCTCCTCCTCCTCACAGTGCAGAGTGCATGTGAGGAGGAGGAGGGTCTTCTTTTGCTCCCTGTAGGAGTCAGAATCCCCAATTCCCGGCCGGGGATTGGGTATTCCGCTATAGGAGAAGTGAGTGACTACACTGTCCATATATGGACACAGCGACGTCACTCACTTCTGCAGCGGAATCCCCGACTCTATGGCCGGGGATTCCGCTACAGGAGAAGTGAGTGACTACACTGTCCATATTTGGACACAGCGACGTCACTCACTTCTGCAGCGGAATCCCTGACTCTATTGCCGGGGATTCCGCTACAGGAGAAGTGAGTGACTACACTGTCCATATATGGACACAGTGACGTCACTCACTTCTGAAGCGGAATTCCCGACCTGTGGCAGGGAATTCCTCTCCAGGAGAAGTTAGTGACTACACTGTCCATATATGGACATTGAAGTCAGTGACTTCTCCTGGAAGGGGGAGGGGGTGGGTGCAACCTACAGGGGGCTGTGTGGCATCACCTACAGGGGACTTGGTGGCATCACCTACAGGGGGCTGGGTGGCATCACCTACAGGGGGCTGGGTGGCATCACCTACAGGGGGCAGGTGGCATCACCTACAGGGGGCTGTGTGGTATTACCTGCAGGGGGCTGTGTGGCATTACCTACAGGGGGCTGTGTGGCATTACCTACAGGGGGCTGTGTGGCATTACCTACAGGGAGCTGGGTGGCATTACCTACAAGGGGCAGGGTGGCATTACCTACAGGGGGCTGGGTGGCATTACCTGCAGGGGCTGGGTGGCATTACTTACAGGGGACTTGGTGGCATTACCTACAGGGGGCTTGGTGGCATCACCTACAGGGGGCTGGGTGGCATCACCTACAGGGGGCAGGTGGCATCACCTACAGGGGGCTGTGTGGTATTACCTGCAGGGGGCTGTGTGGCATTACCTACAGGGGGCTGTGTGGCATTACCTACAGGGGGCTGTGTGCCATTACCTACAGGGGGCTTGGTGGCATTACCTACAAGGGGCAGGGTGGCATTACCTACAGGGGGCTGGGTGGCATTACCTACAGGGAGCTGGGTGGCATTACCTACAAGGGGCAGGGTGGCATTACCTACAGGGGCAGGGTGGCATTACCTTCAGGGGGCTGGGTGGCATTACCTGCAGGGGCTGGGTGGCATTACCTACAGGGGACTTGGTGGCATTACCTACAGGGAGCTGGGTGGCATTACCTACAAGGGGCAGGGTTGCATTACCTACAGGGGGCTGGGTGGCATTACCTGCAGGGGGCTGGGTGGCATTACCTGCAGGGGCTGGGTGGCATTACCTGCAGGGGGCTGGGTGGCATTACCAACAGGGGGCTGGGTGGAATTACCAACAGGGGGCTGGGTGGCATTACCTACAGGGGGCTGTGTGGCATTATCTACAAAGGGCTGTGTGTGGCAACAAATTTAGATGAAATTCATCCGATTTTAAAACGGACAGGGAAAAAAGCGGATGCAAAATGGGTCAAAATCGGCCGTTAAAAACGGCAACACGGCCCGGAACGGAATCGGCACGGATGCAAAACGGATGCAAACCGGCCGGGAAAAACGGCCCAAAACGGCCGATTTTATCGGCCGACACTCGGACCCTGTCGTCTGAATGAGGCGTAATAAACCAGTTGGGAAAATCATGGTTTGAATATGGCCAATCCACCCTGAGTATTCTCTGCCCTCTGCTAATGATGTCTGGTGCTGAAGACCAGAGTAATCGTAGACAGAACCATCCACATCCTAGGCCGCATTATTAATCAGATTTTTCTACAAATATAAAGGAGATATACACAATAAGATGTGTCATTTGGTTTGTTCCGTTTTATTAGGATAACTCTTTGTACTTAGAAGACTATGCTGATTATTTCTATTATTCTAAAGTGATATTTTTTCATGAATGCGCTATGTTTAATTGCTTCATTTTTGTTTACTTGCTGGCAAGGTGAAAGCAACAAATCACCAATGGATCTGTTCTGTAATTGACATTTTTGTCCTAAACACTCCTTTGTTTGCTATTGTACAAATATGTCCACCACATATCTGACTGCCAGCGTCATGGTGTTGGCTGCCGTGTTATAGAAAGGCATTTCCCACAACTATTGTAAAACCTTTGCACAAAGCTGAATGACTAATAAAAGGCAACTCGCGTATTAAGTTACTCGTGCCTTCTACATGGAGTGCACCGAGCAGCAGCATAATGATGGTATAGCACCCGACTACGTGGAAATTATTACATAGGGCAATAGTGAAAGCTCCCATAATTCTCTCAATTAACACAGTCTGCTGGAACAATGGTGGTTCAGACTTGAAGGGGTTTGAATGATATTTGAAAGAAAAGTCAGCATTTATTTCCTCGAAACAGCGCCACTCTTGCCAATGGCTGTACCTGGTATTGCAGCTAAATCCCATTCGCTTGAATACCAGACACAGTCTATGGGACCAAGATCTCTAGGATCCTGGAGCTTAAAGGGGCTCTTCAGTGCTATCTAAATAATAATTGTATAAAGAATTTGTTTGGAACTTTTTAAAAAACAACAACAACAACATTGTGCTATAATCCCTATTTTCAAGATCTCTGTTTGTTGTCAATGAATTAATAAATTTTGTTCACATCTAGACGTTAAGAACATGTACAAACCTAAGACTTTTCACAGCTAAAGGGTTATGTCCAACCGGGGTTCCCTGGGCCCACCCTCCAGCTAGAATAAAATACAGTAGACTGGTGGAAAGTCATTGTCTCCAAATTTAGGTCCTCTCCTGATCTTTTATTTTGCTACAATGTATCAGCGCACGTAAAATGTATGAGTCTGGAGCCAAGACTGTTTAGCTCAATAAGGATTGTCTAGACGGGACTCTATTGTATCCACCTCTCAGCTGTGCGAGCAGGACCAGGCTAGGTTGATTTTTCAGCCTCCGAATGTAAACAATATTGTTTTCATTCACTGATGGCAAACAGAAATGCAAAGCATTTTACAACGTTGCACAACAATGATTAAAGAGGCTCTGTCACCAGATTTTGCAACCCCTATCTGCTATTGCAGCAGATCGGTGCTGCAATGTAGATTACAGTAACGTTTTTATTTTTTAAAAACAAGCATTTTTGGCCAAGTTATGACCATTTTTGTAGTTATGCAAATGAGGCTTGCAAAAGTCCAAGTGGGTGTGTTTAAAAGTAAAAGTCCAAGTGGGCGTGTATTAGGTGCGTACATCGGGGCGTTTTTAATACTTTTACTAGCTGGGCGTTCTGATGAGAAGTATCATCCACTTCTCTTCAGAACGCCCAGCTTCTGGCAGTGCAGACACACAGCGTGTTCTCGAGAGATCACGCTGTGACGTCACTCACAGGTCCTGCATCGTGTCGGACACATCGGCACCAGAGGCTTCAGTTGATTCTGCAGCAGCATCAGCGTTTGCAGGTAAGTCGATGTAGCTACTTACCTGCAAACGCTGATGCTGCTGCAGAATCAACTGTAGCCTCTGGTGCCGATGTGTCCTCGCTCGTCTGACACGATGCAGGACCTGTGAGTGACGTCACAGCGTGATCTGGCAGAAGCTGGGCGTTCTGAAGAGAAGTGGATGATACTTCTCATCAGAGCGCCCAGCTAGTAAAAGTATTAAAAACGCCCCGATGTACGCACATAATACACGCCCACTTGGACTTTTACTTTTAAACACACCCACTTGGACTTTTGCAAGCCTCATTTGCATAACTACAAAAATGGTCATAACTTGGCCAAAAATGCTCGTTTTTTAAAAATAAAAACGTTACTGTAATCTACATTGCAGCGCCTATCTGCTGCAATAGCAGATAGGGGTTGCAAAATCTGGTGACAGAGCCTCTTTAAGCTCAGTTGTTTTTCGTAAATCTTAGGGTTTTATGGAGCGGCAGCGTGCGTGCTCATCCACCACTTCAGACATACACTTCACCATGCTGGTGAGGAGGAATTAGGGGACTTCAGACCTCCGTTCATGTGATTTGTCGGCATCCCAGCAGTGGTGATAACATTTATCACCTATCCTCTGGATAGGTGATAAATGTTGATTGTAGGAAAAAACCCCTTTAAAAGAATTGTCCACTACCGGACAACTGAGGACCTATCCACGGGATAGGTCATTAGTATATGTTCAGTGGGGATCTGACACCCAGAACCCACACCGATCAGCTGCTCCGGCTGCCTGCGGGCATCAGATGTCATTGCACAGTATGCAGTAGTTGGAGCAGAAGCAGTTGGCTCCGTACATAGCATAGCGGCCGTTCTGCAGAACAGCAGTTCTGCTCCTCTTCACTTGAATAGTATTGCAGCTCGGCTGCTATTCTGTCACTGGAGCCATCTGCTTCCGGCATGGTTGTCCGGGTGCCTGGAGGCAGCCAGAGCAGCTGATTGGTCTGGGTGTTGGACCCCCACCGATCACATACTGATGACCTATCCTGTGGATAGGTCATCAGTTGTCCGGTAGTGGACAACCCCTTTAGCATTTCATGTCTAATAGGACTTTTTATAGAAAGAATGCACAGATCAGAACCTCAATGAGCCTCAGTGTAATGCTGTGACGGGTTCGTTTACCGATGGATCCCGAGGGACCCCATTTATTATAATGGAAAGAATAGCACTGCAACGGCAGCTCAGCCCATTAAAGTGAATGGAGCGGTGCATGACTAGGGTGCAATACCAGACATAGCCACACTGATATGGACGTCACTGTACTGGGTACTATGGGGGGCTGCGGTGCTTTACTGAGTACCACTGTCCCCTTGTTCTGTTGATCGTGGGGGTCCTGGTTTTTACAACTTTCATAAGCAAAGTCTGCAAATCTGGTATGTGTGTTTTCCCTTCACAATGCCGTTGACGGCTGAGGTCATGTCAAGTCTCCTTTATTTTGCCACAGAGTAAATTTGGATGAATTTTAAGGGTAGGGCATCAGGGCTGGCTCATGGCCCTTCAATGTCACTGGCCCTGTAGGGCATAACCGTAATGGAAACATCTTGAATTTCATGTATACTTGTGTAAAGGAATCCATCAACCACATTTCCATAGCTTACCACAGTTTCTTCTAACTATATCCTACAACTAAGTTACATAATGTTTGTATTAGACCCTTAGAGTGTTTCTTTGAAACCTTTTATTTCATTCTTCCTGGTGACACAGAAAACAAAGTTTGACCCATCATCAGAGGTCTTCCTGTTAGTATTCATCTGGCCCCGTTCCACCCACTACGGCCAACCGCGGTGACCTCAATACAGACACGTAGAAGGTTGAAGCACTGAAAAGGACACGAGCACATATCTGAGCATAGATTTATTACTCATCCATTCACTTGTGTTTAATAGAAAATGATTCGTCATAGGCTTTGAAGAAGTTGAGTGTTGTATGAATGACGACCATCTTCAGATCTTCAGCTATTGGGCTGCTTTCCCCAAATCTCAACCACTGGGGCTGTGAAACTGGAGTGTATACTGGATTAGATAGATACAAAGATAGATAGATAGATAGATGTCCTCTTCTGGTATGTGCACAAAGGGACACAATATTATTACCATAAACGGCGCAAATGTTTGCAGACCATTATTTAAGGTCGGTGGAGGATTTTAGGAGAGGGGATATCAGCAATTAACTTTTGACAGCAGCAGCCAGTGAGGGGTGAGTAGAGTTCAATAGGTGAAATGTTGGTGACAGGTTACCTTTAAGTAGACCATAGGCCCGTGGCTGTTCCCCAAAACTTGGGCCCCCTTCTCCACCGCCACCCTGCTGCGCCATGTATATAGTTAAGGCCACCTTTCAGTGCGAGCATTGACAAATGGGTGTTACGATTGCCCTTGTCAAAGGGCTGTGTCCCTACATACTGAGAGTCTCCAACCATCGCTGACAGTATCACAATGTGTAGGGACACATCCTCCTGACAAGCGGAATGGTAACACCCATTTATCTATTAGTCCTGGGCTACACAAAGACTTTTTGTGAATTATAAGGATTTCCTAAAACAGACATGTCAGGAGAGGTGACAGATCCTCTATAAATCCAGTGACTCACAGGTGACGTCCAGTTTTCACTATAGGGTGCGCAGCTGCGCAGTCGCGCACCTTCCACAGTCCGCGAGGAGGCTCCGGTGCTTGCGACAGCCGCATTCACTTGTATGTGCGTTCTCAGGAACAAATACAAGTGAATACTATAGACTGCAGGCCACGTTAGGCCTGCAGCCTATAAGGCGCTGGGAAGTCTCCCTGTGCAGGTTGGCATGATGACATCACATCATCACGCCGGTCTGCGCATGCGTCCTGCCCGGGAGGCAGTGTATCACTCTGTCCGTCCCGGGAGCGGGCCAAGGTAAGTACAATCTCTTGTTTTTTGAGGGGGCTGTGTGGTAATATACAGGGGGGATTGCTGTGTGACAGTATATACAAGGGGAGAGGGGGGCTGTGTAGCACTATATACAAGGGGAGGGGGATTGCTGTGTGGCAGTATATACAGGGGGGATTTCTGTGTGGTAATATACAGGGCGGAATTGCTGTGTAGCACTATATACAAGGGGAAGGGGGCTGTCTAACAGTGTATACAAGGGGAGAGGGGGCTGTGTAGCACTATATACAGGTGGGGATTTCTGTGTAGCACCATATATAAGGGGAGAGGGGGATTGCTGTGTGTCAGTATATACAAGGGGAGGGGGGATTGCTGTGTGGCAGTATATACAAGGGGAGAGGGGGGCTATGTAGCACTATATACAGGTGGGGATTTCTGTGTAGCACCATATATAAGGGGAGGGGGATTGCTGTGTGGCAGTATATACAAGGGGAGGGGGATTGCTGTGTGGCAGTATATACAAGAGGAGGGGGGATTGCTGTGTGACAGTATATGCAAGAGGAGGGGGCTGTGTGGCAGTATATACAAGGGGAATGGGGGGCTGTGTAGCCGTATAAACAAGGGGAGAGGGGGGCGGTGTAGAACTATATACAGTGGGGATTTCTGTGTATCACCATATACAAGGGGAGGGGGGGTTGCTGTGTGGCAGTATATACAAGGGGAGGGGGCATTTCTGTGTGACAGTATGTACAAGGGGGCTGTATGGCATTAATTACAGGGGGCTGTGTGGTGCTATCTACAGGGGGTCTGTGTGGTGCTATCTATAGGGGCAGTGGTGTAATTAGGGATTCTTTCATTGATGCCTATAATTGGTGTTTTCTTTTTTACTGCTGGGTAATATTATAGTATTAAAAAAAGTAATTAAAACTAATTTAAAACAAGTTTTCTTATTCTCTTATTTATTACGCTATATTAGCGATTACTGGGGGCATTACTTTTGGTCATCAGATCGCCTACTATTGATGGAGACTTGTCCTGCTCCCTAACTGCCCCGCTCAGGAGCTGCCAAGACTTAGAGGGAACATTGGTGACGTCTTCTCTGATGGGAGTTGTTCTCTTTTCTTTTCTTCTCCATCTGACACCGACCATTATGACGACATCTCCTGATGACTGCAGTTCCCTGCCGAGTCCTCTTTGCCCCTCGCTTCTGCAGCAATTTCCAGCCCCTATAGAAACACAAAAATCCAGACCCCAAATCCCCTAAATTGTTTCATACCCCAGACAAGATCCCTAAGTTATTCGAGACCGCAGACCAGACCCATAAGCAAATTCAGACACCAGGCCAATACATTAAGGCTGGGTTCACACGACCATGTTACGTCCGTAATGGACGGACGTATTTCGGCCGCAAGTCCCGGACCGAACACACTGCAGGGAGCCGGGCTCCTAGCATCATAGTTATGTACGACACTAGGAGTCCCTGCCTCTCCGTGGAACTACTGTCCCGTACTGAAAACATGATTACAGTACGGGACAGTTGTCCTGCAGCGAGGCAGGGACTCCTAGCATCGTATATAACTATGATGCTAGGAGCCCGGCTCCCTGCACTGAGTTCGGTCCGGGACTTGCGGCCGAAATACGTCCGTCCATTACGGACGTAACATGGTCGTGTGAACCCAGCCTAACTCAGATCAATAAATTCAGACCCCAGAGCGGACCTCTTAAATACCGACCCCAAGACCTGACCCCCTAAACTAAATAAATCCCAGACCTCACCTCTAAATACAAACCTCTAAACTAATACAGACCCCAGACCCATTAAACTAATACAGACTCCAGACCAGACCCCATATACTTACATATTGCATAGCAGCTCACACTCTTTTCTATGGAGTCTTGCTGCTTTTACTCTCTTGCTTCAGGACCTGCCTACATGGTAATGTGACCTTAGGTCTTTTAACAATAACAAGCCCTGCAAACATATGGTCATCTGACCCAACAATTTGTGCCCTTCTAATAAAAGGAGCTCCGGGACAATTTAATTTACACTCTACTGCTACCATATGTCTACCTGAAAATGATTCCTAAAAATGGACATTCTGTAAGAGACAAGGCCTCAAATATAAAAAAGTTATGGCTAATAAAATCTGAGGAGGCAAAAATGAAAAAAATTCCTTGGTCCTTAAATGGGTTCTCCAATTTGGACAATCCCTATGTGTTATAAGGCTACCTTGATAATAAGCAGATCACAAACCATTCCTCTGAAGGGACCCCAAAGAGTAGCTGTTTTCTGTTGTGAAACCTGGCAGTAAGTGTTCAGTTTCCCTGCTGCACCACCACAGGGGAACTTAAGCATTACACACTGCCCATCCAAATCAATGTGTAATGCAAGTCTGGACAGCCCCTCCAATACGCGAGACGCTCTTTGTAGCCGCAGTCCACTCCAACCAAGAAATGAGGATCCTGGACAAAAGACCCCCTCTATTAAACGGGTTGTCCACTACTGAACAACAAATGACCTATCCACCGGATAGGTCATCAGTATATCATCGGTGCGGGTCCGACACTCGGACCCCACACCGTTAAGCTGCTCCGGTTATCTCCGGGCACCAGATGTTATGGCCCATTATGCTATGTTCGGAGCCGGAAGCAGTTGGCTCCGTACATAGCATAGCGGCCGTGCTGCCGAACTGCAGCTCTGCTCCTATTCTCTTGAACTGTACTGCAGCTCGCCGCTATTCAGTGGCCGGAGCTGACTGTTTCCGGCATGTACGTCCGGTGCTCAGAGGCAGCCGGAGCGGCTTAGCGGTGCAGGTGTCCGGGTGTCAGACCCCCACAGATCATGTACTGATATCCTATCCGGTGGATAGGTCATCAGTTGTTCAGTAGTGGGTTGTGCCATAAGATCAACCCCTATCCATATACCTTTTATATGATCATGGGGGGACATTTCCCCATATTACGGTATTTGTGCATCACAGAGGGATCCCCTGCTCTGAACCCCGTTCCACAAGCCAGAGCAGAGAGATACTGGAAAAAGTGGCTCCAGCACTGAAGGACTCAGTATTACATGGTCGTCCATTCATTTTAATGGGTGTCATGTAATATGCAGAAAAAAAATGTTTGGACAGCTTCAGCTTCCCCCAGTGATAACTCATTAACTGGTCAATATGACAGCCAATATGTATAGAAAAATTCCTTTAATTTTGCAACAAGTAGATCTGATAGGTGCTGGATGATCAAATATACAGAATTTTTGGATGTATGCAGAAGTATACAAAATCACTTGTAAGGATATAGAACCTTCCACAAGACAAACCACAGCAAAAGGTTAACACAAAATCTCCCACAATAATGACTTTTTTAATCAAAGAAATGTCCTAATTGGTAACGTCTGCTCAGTCATCACCTTCTGGTCATGTCATATAATACGGTGGTTGTGTGCTGGAGACCAGGGCGGATTATCCGGATTTCGGAATTATTATGATGCCCGGTAAAAGTAATTTTACTGTATAAGGATCTTCTAAGGAGCAGTTTGATAGAACAGGGAGTGATACTTTGGACTTTGTGTACTCTACTTGTATTCCTGAACTATATGTCTTAGGCCCCATGCACACGACCGTATATTTCATCCGTAATTACGGACCCATTCATTTCTATTGGCCACGGACACCTTTCAGTATTTTTACGGATTGGTGTCCGTGCTGAAAAAATGATAGAACCTGTCCTATTCTTGTCAGTAATTATGGCACTGACTCTCCCATAGAAGCCTATGGGCGCTATCGTAAATACGGATGGCTACGGATGTGCAGCCGTAATCCCTTCGTATTTACGGAAGCGTTGTTATGTAACATGTTGGTGACATCATTTGCAGCCTCCCTCTTTTTTTTTTTTACGGATCCGTATATACAGATCAAATACGGATGCAATACGGACCGTATTTCCAGACACCCTTCCGTATATACGGATAAATTACGCATGACTACGGATCCGTATTTACGGATAGATGAAAATATGGTCGTGTGCATGGGGCCTTACTTGGATCTATGTAAATCGAGTTGCAGCATACTAGTGAGGTCATAGAACTTGTGATGATGTCATTTAATGTAAATACTCAAGTTGACCAGTTATCTATCTATCGATCGATCGATCGATCTATCATCTATCTATCTATCTATCTATCTATCTATCTATCTATCTATCTATCTATCTATCTATCTATCTATCTATCTATCTATCTCATATCTATCTATCTATCTATCTATCTATCTATCTATCTATCTATCTATCTATCTATCTATCTATCTATCTATCTATCTATCTATCTATCTATCTATCTATCTATCTATCTATCTATCTATCTATCTATCTATCTCATATCTATCTATCTATCTATCTATCTATCTATCTATCTATCTATCTATCTATCTATCTATCTATCTATCTATCATCTCTATCTAATCTATCTATCTTTCGCTTTCACTCATAGTCACAAAATCGTGTAGTCAGGTGGTATATAAATGCATAGGGACGGACCTTAAAGGGTACTTGATAGTAGGCTCCTTACAGTTTTCCCCTATATGTAAAGAAAAAAATAAGAACACTAAAGCAGGGTTCCTATGGAGTACAATGTGTATACAATGTGTTGGGTTCACTCTGGGACACGTGCAGTGAAAGCATTCACCAGTGAAGCCACAGCCAGAGGGTGAAATTACAAATTCAGCTCTGCTACATCTCTATGTGCAGACAGCAGTCTCAAAAATAGATTCCACCCTACAAACCTTCTCCTCTTCATATGTCAGGCCTACAGTAAATGTATTTTCTGTGCTGTTATAACACAGTCCCATTAAGTGTATATATATAGAGTAGTGTTTAGATTGTTCTGCCTATATTAGACGGCTCTATCTCTGCGCTCAAGTATCACATTCCAAACACAGAAACACACAAAGGAAAATAGAAAATATCTAAATAAACATTTGTTACCCACAGGCGGCGATCAAAGATCTGCTCTTCATGATCTGTTCTGGTGACCGAGGAACAGATACCATGTAATGGCTTAGATTGTTTCGTTTTTGCTTTACTTTTTACATTAATGTTCAACAAACATATATGTTTATAACAAGAGCCATCAAATATGACACTATATACAGTAAATCTGTCAAATTAAAAAGTTGGAAATAGTTCTATTGACTTTTTTTCAAAGGCTTCTTTTCAGCTGAACAGACACCACCTGTTGGATAAATCTAGTATTACACTTTGATTTTGCCCAATGAAGAACCATCATCTCTAGTTTGCAGGGGCTTTTCAGAGAATGTGTCTCTGTACACCAGTGATCTGAAATCTGTGGATTTCCAACTATTGTGGAGTTGTAACCCACCGCATGGTTTGTGATGGTCCTGCAGCTGTCAGAGCATGCTGGGAGTTGTAGTTTCTCAACCGCTGGGGAGTCACTGGTTGCAGATTGCTGCTGTGTGGCCTTATGGGTTTACACTACAAAGACATGAGTTATCTGATTGACAGCAACAAGTTTCAATATTTCAAGCCACATAGACTTTTTTCTGTTAGAACAGGTTCACACAAGTAAAGAATTTTTTTGGGGAAACTGCTTAAAGGGGTTGTCCTCTTTGGACAACTGATGACCTATACACTGGATAGGTCATTAGTATATCATTGGTGCGAGTGCGACACCCGGACCCGCACCAATCAGCTGCTTCGTCTGCCTGTGGGCACCGGATGTCATTGCACACTATGCAGTGTACGGAGCCTGGAGCAGTTGGCTCTATACATCGCATAGCGGCCGTGCTGCAGAACTGCAACTCTGCTCATATTCACTTGAATTGTACTGCAGTGTCTCCTGACGAAGCCATAGGCGAAACGCGCGTCGAGGCGTTTCCTGTGATGTTACTATCCTTTCCAGTCCTATTTCCTTATTTCTTGCATCCATCATGACTAAGTGTATGTACTGACTTCTTAGTTGCCAGTATCATTTGTATGTTATTCATGTCTGGCTTTTAGTTTTGTTTAGAGGATTTTTGTTTAGGTTGTGTAGTTATATGATTATATTTTAATACAGTGCTGTTACAAAATAGATGAAATGCCATCCAATAGCAAAACCCTCCTACAACTTATGTCAGCTCTGACCTGGCGTTAAATGGGCAACAGATTTTTGGAGTAAAAATTCTCCCTGGAGCTTCATAAATAAAGCAACACCTCCAGAGATTAAATAATGACCAGGGCTTCTCCAAAATACTGTTTGCACAAATTTGTATGGATCGGCCCTTTTGTCCCATAGTTTCTCTGTAAAGACCCCCAGTGATCAGCTGTAATCTGTGTGGGAACCTTGCAGCAAGTTTTCAGTTTTCCTGCAGCGCCACCAGAGGGGACATTAAGTATTACACCTTTCCCGTTGAAATGAGTCAGCTATCCATGTAATGAACAGATGTAATTGGTCCTCCAATGGGAGAGTCACGAATTGCCCCTAAATTCATTAAAGAGCTTGAAGGAGGAAACGAAAATCGGTACCTACTATCTTAGGTGGCTAAACCTAGCACCATAATGGGGGGCCCAATTTGTTTTTTGACATGAGGTCCCCTCTCGTCTGTTTACACCACTCAGTGTAACCTTGTATCGTGTAGTTTTTCTGTATTATATTATGTATGCCCATTAAACTAAGAATTCACGATGATTGAGTAGGTTCAGAAAGTTTCCTGTATCCAGTCCTGCCGTTCAGCTCGTCTATTGTCAGCAAAAAATGTAGGAAAAAAGTCTCCATTTTTGATTTCTTGTGAGTTTCTATTGAGCAGCGTTGTGTGTTTGAGATGAAATCATCTGTATAAATGTTGCTTCACCCCCACAAGTCATGCAGTCATCTGCTTTGAGTTCCATTACCTCCCTTTTTTACTAGTTCTGTTTTTTATTTTCTTGAGTGGAAACAATTACAACTTGTAGTTTTTCATGTCCAGTTTCTCTTTGCTATGTAAATCATCAAGGAGGCTTCTTTATTGGAGGCTCTGTTTGATTCCCTCTCATCAAAGGATATATAAGAATAAGGTCTAGGTTTGGTGGTGACCCGATGGTCCTGCTCCAGGTGTATTTAGGTCCCTGGGGGGCATGGTATTAAGCTCACTCTCAGACATGTGTTAAGCATGTTTACCCAGATCGCCATTAGCCCCTTAAATCCAATGGTCCCCGGCTACTGCCCAGGTTTACCTGGTGCTGCTGCCGACCCTAGGTGTATGATGCCCGGTGCGATAAAAGTAGTGGGATTTAAGCATTTCAACTTTCTATTTATCCCTTTTGAACATTTTGCATGTACAGCGCATCAGACGTCAGGTTATTAAACAGAAACTATACCCCCAATTTATGGTATCTCTGTTTAAACTGTGCAGTTGATTTTAATGTATTGTTGTTTTTAAAGGGGTTGTCATCTTTGGACAATCCGTTTTGTTAAAAGAGTTACCTGACATTAACTTGATCATAGGGTATCCTGATCAGCTATCTTAGAGAATCAAGCAGTAGGGTTTTAGTTTCCCTGCAGCGCCACCACAGGGTAAATGAAGAATGACACAGTGCCTATTGAAATCAGAAGACTATGTCTAGGAAGTCCATAGACGTACTGGGTCCTCCAGTGTGAGAGGCATTTTTTGTAGCCCCTCTGGCTAATAATTGTTTTTATTGAAAATGCTTTATTAACAATCAGTCGGCATCAAACATACGTATAACTGCGACACAACGCAGGCTGAGAAGCAGTAAATAATAAATACTGACAGTCACAATACATAGCATAACAGTATGTCATACAGTACGGACTAACCTACACTACATATCACACTACACTAACATTCCTCCATTCTTCCGTAAACCAATGTCAAACAACAATGCATTACAGACCAATGATAGGGATGGAGGGAATGGGAAAGAGGGGATAGGGAGAGAAAATCACCGGCCCGAAGCTTTATTGAGAGACAACACACAAGAAGGGAGAGTGGGAAGGAGAAAGGTATTAATCCTCTTACTCATCGACATCCGGGCTGTCCCAGGTGGAATAGTCTCTCAGCAGGCAGTAGACCATCCTGCAACAGGCTCCGCAAAATTAGGCGGTTCCTGGCAACCCATATAGCATCCTTAAACAGTTCATAAGACGCCAGGTCTCCCGGGTTGCCCCAACCGTGTAAATCCCAGGAAATAGTCCATAGAGTCTTACGACAGGCTGTTCCTGGGAACTTAGTCTTTAAGTTCATCTTCCAAGGCTTTCAACATTCCCTGTGCCAAGGGGAACTCCAAGAATTGGTGCAAAGAGGTTTTCTCTGTGAAGGGGCACCTGGGGCAGTACCGGGTCTTGCACAGGTTGCAGGCATAAATAAATAACCTAAGAGGCAGTCCTCCCTGGATGGCCATCCATGAAATGTCCTTGTGCCCATTGGTCAACCTGCCGGATAACACATTAGTCCAAATAGTCCCCATTGTGTCGGCATGAAGCCCTGGAACAGACTCCGCCAAGTCCCTTGCTCTGATGAGCTTGTGGATTGTCTTGGGTTTCCACAAGTCAGGCTTAAGACCCGCCAGTTGATGTTCCCACAGAAACTGAACATTTCCATAGAACCAAGGAGCGTGCCAGTTGTAAGGGCTAATAGATGATGGTCTTAAACATATGAACCCTTCTCTAATTCACTCATAATTCCCTAATAGGGTGCGTGAAGATGTGTGTGATCACCCTGTAAGGTTAGGGAGAGGTTAACTGTAGTGTTCCTCAATGTGATTGCTGCTAGGAAGTCCAAAAAAATATCTGACCTTCGTGATCATGACATATCTCCAGAAATTTTTAGAATAGTAGCAGCTCTTTTTTAAAATATAATCTTTACTTTTATCAGCTGCTGACTTTCCATGTAGTGATCCTTTAACCTCTTAATGACCAGGCCATTTTGTGTGTTAATGACCAAGGATTATTTTTTGTTTTTTCACTGTTGCATTCTAAGGGTATGTGCACACACAAAATAAAAAAGTCTGCAAATACAGAGCTGTTTTCAAGGGAAAACAGCTCCTGATTTTCAGGCGTTTTTTAAGCCACCCGCAATTTTTGCAGCATTTTTAACGGCCGTTTTTGGAGCTGTTTTTCTATAGAGTCTATGAAAAACAGCTCCAAAAATGGCTGAAGAAGTGACATGCACTTTTTGAAAAACGGCCGCGTAAAAAACGCCCCGTCGGAACAGAACGCCGTTTTCCCATTGAAAGCAATAGGCAGATGTTTGGAGGCGTTCTGCTTCCGATTTTTCGGCCGTTTTTCAAGCCGTTTACGGCCTGAAAAACCACCGAAAACACTCCATGTGAATATACTCTAAGAGTCGTAACTTCTTTTTTATTCTGTCGACATAGCCGTATAAGGGCTTGTTTTTTGCGGGACGAGTTGTATTTTTCAATTGCATCATTTTTGGATGAATATAATATATTGATTAACTTTTATTAACTTTATTTTAGGAAAGAATTGAAAATAAACGGCTATTCCAGCATTGTTTTTCACGTTATAAATTTACGCCGTTCACTATGTGGCATAAGTAACATGTTACCTTTATTCTATGAGTCGGCACGATTATGGTGATACCAAATATGTAGAGGTTTTATATGTTTTCCTACGTTTGCAAAACAAAAACCCTTGCAAAAACAAGTAATTTTTTTTTAAATCGCCGCATTTCAAGAGCCGTAACTTTTTTTTTTTCCGTCGATGTAGCCATATGTGGGCTTGTTTTTTGTGGGACAAGGTGTAGTTTTCATTGGTAGTATTTTGGGGTACATGGAACTTATTGATTAACTTTTATTTTATTTTTTATGGTGGGAATGGGAGAAAAAAGGAATTTTGCCATTGTTTTTTGTGTTTTTTTTGGACGCCGTTCACCCGGCAGTTTAATTAATGCATTAACTTTATTGTTTGAGTTGTTATGATCGCGGTGATACCATATATCTGTATGTGTTACTTTTTTTTTACACCTGTGGTTTTATTTCATTTTTACTGTAATCTTTTTTTTTCTCATAAACTTTATTTAACTGTTTTACATTTCTTTTTTTTTGTCCCACTAGGGGACTTCACCATGCGATCTGTTGATTGCTTATATAATGCTTTGGTATACCAAAGCATTATTGCCTGGCAGTGTAAAACTGACATGAGAACTATTAGGCCAGGCAGTTGCTGAAGGCAGATCTGGGGCCTTTATTAGGCCCCAGGCTGCCATGGAAACCCAACGCCCCGCGATTTCTTTAAGGGGGCGCCGGTGGGGTGACAGAGGGAGCTCCTGCCACTGATCGCGTGGGTACACTGGCAGTACTCACCCGATCAGAGCGACGGGTATATCAGTCGCTATGCGGGAACTAACACATGCTTGCGACGGATATATCCATCACTCGTCGTTAAGGGGTTAAAGATAATTTTTGAACAGGAATGCGGCTAATATACCATGTTTACAGCAAATATCATCACTGTTAAAACATTAAAACCACAACTTCCCTTCTGCCTCAAGTTGTTTTTCTTTGAGAAATTTCTTCATAAGTAGCCGAAAATTTTACTTTGGTTCATCTTTTTATACAAATTCCTTTTTACATGGGGCTGAAAACAATTAAATAATTTGGTGAGCAGGATGGCATCATGATGACAATACCAATTTTGTGCCCACAGTATTGACTGTATGGGTTTATAAACATTTGTATCCATTCACATAAGAGTATAAAGAAAATGGAAACATAAGTCGGGGAGGGGAGCGAGGAAACAGAGGAGCAAGTAAGCTGGTGACGTCGTTCCTTGTGGTTCTATCTAGAAGCCCCTGAAATCCATCTCAGGCCAAAGTCATAGGACCTACCTACGGTTCCTATATAATTCTTTAGCAATTCTGGATGATGTCATCCAGAATTCTTGGTGTTCTTCAGTCACTGGCAAGAAGACACTTCTATAAATGGTTGACTAATTTCTGCAAGCTTGAGTCAAGTGAATGGCCTGGTTTTCCCAGTTAAAAGGTGGTGGGCTGAGGACATATTGTAAAGCCAACGGCTCCTGGAATTCTTCCATCTCTGGCCTGACCCTGTCTCTTGATACCGTTATTTGGGCCTGATGTTGCCCACCTGTTACCGACTGGGGCCCGTTCGTTAACGATATTACCTATATCCGCTATGTGCAGCACTGACTGGCTATTGGGGACCAAGACCTGGGAATCCTACCAGCAACCCTCCTTTCAGGGTTTAAGGGTGAAGAATGGGGGATTCCTTAGACTCTGCACCCAAGGTTAGCCTGCGCCAAATCATTAACGGTTCTTGTCATTTTTACCTCTCCTGTGCTACAGCCTACTCCACTTTGACAAGTTCGTATAGAGCCACTGAAGTCTATTCCTAAACCGCTGTGCTACTGTGCATCACCGCTGCTCAGCCATCACCAAAGGCCAAAGATAAAATGTTTATTTCTATTCTGTCTTGATAGACTCTTTCAGGATATAATTGTATTTTACATAAAATATGGGCCTCAATAATCACATGACGTGACTTGGAGTTGCCTGGATACAACATATGGATTTAGCAGTCTTTAAATTGACTCTTAAAGGGGATGTCCGATGAGAGAAACCACCCCTCAATATCCTATCCAATGGTAATTAAGTAACATCTTAAATTACTTTTATTTCCAAAAACCTACAGTTTCCCCGTTTGGTTCACACGTCATGTGATGCTGATTGCTAAAATGCATCTTCTTCTGCTGACATCACGCACACATCACCCATAATCCTGTACGGGTCTGTGTACCGGTGCATCAGATCCATCATCACTTTCAGTGGGATGGCCTTGCAGCATCTTAAAGAGGCTCTGTCCCCACATTATAAGTGGCCTATCTTCTACATAATGAGAAGATGACAGAAGCTGTGTCTGGCAAATCCTTTACAGAGATGGTATGAGATATGCTATTGGTCCGCATACATCCTTTCTTACCAGCATCATATATTTTGTCATCCTTTAGGTGACATTTGGACATTCTTTCAGGCTGCCTTTCCTCCAATTTTAGAATATAGAGCCTGTACTTTTTGGTGGTCCATTACATACCTGACAATGCATTGTAACCTGCATTGAACAGTGGATGCTCCAGTGAGTGCTTCAGAGCTGCATTAACAATTGAACTGGTGGCTATTGGAAACAGTCAACAAGCTTGTTATTTGAAAAATACCCAGCTGAGTTTCTATAGTGCATAATAAATAACTGTTCTAAAGACAATGCTACCTAGAATATATTTGCACGTGGCAAGCTATGCGCAGACACTGAGCCAGCAAAAAAATGTTGAGAGATTTCAGCTCTGAAGCCAGCAGATTTGTGAATACAACTATAGAGTATAATACAGGCTGTAGATCAGGATAATACAAGATGTATTTACTAATGAACACAATTTATTTTGTAGATTTAATCTATATGTAAATTGTAAATTGGGGTTCAGAGGTGAACATAAGTTTTAAAGGTGCCATTCAATCGGTCTAGACAACAAAATAATTGATCTAAATTGTTGTCAAAATCAATGTGATTTATTTCACCAAATTATTTAATTGCCTCCAAATGTTCAGAGGATAACATTTTTTCACCTGCAGCTGCAATTTAACAGGGAGGTTCAGGAATTGGGGGAAAAAAATATTTCAAGGAGCTCAGTACTTAACGTGTAATTCTTGACATGTATTACCTGGATCTCCTGTCTTCTGTCACTCATTCTTAAAGACGTGACAACAAGACCAGCAGTATATCTGCCTCCACAATAGTAACATTTTCCATAGACAACAAATTAGACAGATCTAACACAAATACCTTGACAGTAAACATATTGGTCTCTATCAATGCTTGTATCATACACCTTCATATAGAAAGTCCAGCAACATATTCGAGAAGAGATGAATTAAAGAGTTTGTCTTCCTTTTAGTTAGAAGATTCCCCTGACAATCAGATGTTTACAGGATGTTTTACTCCTGGGTCCCCTAGCGATCAGCTGTAATATGTGGCAGCAGGTGTTAAATGTTCATAGAGTGCCACCACAGGAGAAATTACGTATTACACTATTAACATCGAACTCAATAGGCTGTTCATGTAATGCATGAATGTGCTGAGTCCTCCAGAGTGAAAGTTGCTCTTTGTAGCTGCTCTTCACTACTGGTGATAGATGAGGGTCCTGAATGGCGGGCCCCGCTCTATTAACTTAGAAGGTTTTTGGATAAAACGGTATACTAAACTAAATAACACCTTTTAATATTCCAGTCTTCCTAATATACAGTAGGTTTCACAATCCCGCTCTGTCAATCCAACTAAATAGCAGTGAGTAGCTCTTTTCTCCATGACATATATTTTCCTATGCCAACAAAGACTCTACCCCTTATGTAATTTCCCTTTCCCGTCCCAAGAGTGAGGTGGGTCATGCATTAATGTGAAACACTTCACCCACGGTATGAAAGAATTAAACAATGGAGATCTGTGACTATATAAAAACACTTGGCTAGGCCAGCAATAACTTTTTTCATCTGAATATATTATGTAGGTGCCTAATAATAACAACTAGTAGCACCCATTACAGATATGGAAGGCAACATTTTTTATCTGTATATAATGCATCTACCAGGGATGGCCTTAGGTTGGTTGGTGCCCTGTCCTAGGTTGGTTGGTACCTTCTAGAGATGGCCCACCCCTTGTGTATACCATATAATTCCCAAATAATACAACACTGCCCAATAAATAAGCTAGGTAAGTAGTTGTGTCCTGTGTTGGAACTCCATATGTTTTGGGCACGACATGTGGGTTTGGGGGTGCAAGCTCCAAGTGTCCATGCCATCAGTGGTGTCCCCTTAAGAAGCGCAGAGGTCACACACTCCTGATACCGGCTCTGGCAGTTACTGTTTCAGGCCATAGCTATGATGAGTGTTAATTCCACATGTGGTTCTGTTTATATCTTAGATAATTTATTTCAAAGTCCATAATTCCTTAGTAAACTGTAGACTTCTTCAAACGTGCATTTACTTTCCTCTCGTCTGTACATTTTCTGCCTGCATTGTTCTAGCTCCTGTTCTATAAACAGAATCTGATGGCAGAAAAAGAATGATTATTTCCTCTCTTCTATCCTTCTCCTCTTCCTCTTTCTAGGTCACAACAATGTTCCGGTTCTTAAGGAGTTTGGCAAAGAAATCTTAATGGGGATGGATCATCCTCCATGACTTTTCTAATGTAATATGATATAATCTGTTGAATTACTTGTGCTAGTTAAAATTAAGGCTTCACAAGGTCTGAAGCATGCTTCCTTCACAGATTATTGAAATTTATATTCATTTGCATTACCGTCTTCCACCCCTAGCAGGGGCAAATATTTTTCATAGACATTAATGCAACACCGCCCCACCCTGTATTTACTTTAGATATTTTTTGGACATGTTGGAGCACATCTTTGCCCTCTCTTTTTGCTGGTAGAAGGAGAGGTCAGATCACCATATTTCGGAAGTTATGGTAAATCCAGATCACTATATACCCACCTCAACATTGAAATTGCAACACCAAGAAGGGCTAAGGTTATGCAAATCGAGGACGTAGCCGATATCGCTGAGATCTGCAAAAGATCAAATTTTCCAGCACCTAGCTCCAATCTTTGGTGCGTGGGAGAAGCATAAAAGCCAGATTGAACGCAAATTTTTTTAGCCACATGAAACCTCAAAAATTGGATCAAGTGGTTTGAGATGATTGTGCGATGCCTCCTGTTCATCGATGTGCCAGTTATCACCACTTGTCACAAACTAAGAGGGACAGAATCCATGAATCAAGAGACCTTGGTTTATCACTCCGGTAGATCGCTACGCACCTAGGCCAAGATGTCAGCACTGTTTAACGTTGCGTGTCCCGCACTTCTGCATTAATGGATCATCTGATCGGAAGAATGGCACGTAATACTGCAAGTGAAATTAGACGTCACATCCCAAGCCTAGGGCGGCAACCAGTGTCAACACAAACTATCAGAAGGCGTTTGCACGTCCACCTACAGGTGTTCCATTGGCCACATGCCACCGCTCTCAAAGGCTATCATGGTGCACAGGAAGACGGCAATGGAGGCTAGAATGGAGGTCTAACCTCTTCAGCAATGAGTCCCGCTTTTGTTTTGGATGCAATAATAGGCGGAGACTGGTCTGGAAACCAAGAGGCCTTCACAGGGGAATGTCACACCGGTCCTACTGCCGGGATTATGGCGTGGGATGGCATAATGCACGGTAGTCGGACTACTCTAGTCTTCATTTCAGGTACACTAACAGCTCTCCATTAAAATTGATTTGATTGTGGTACCAGTGGTACGGCCATTTCTCCAAAGTGGGCCAGAATCCGTTTTTCAACAGGACAACGCCAGGACTACTGTTAGCAGCCTGCGTGGCCTAAATGCGCTACCATGGCGTCTAGCGTCTCCGGACTTGTCTCCCTTCGAGCACATCTGGAACGTCATTTGTTGGCAATTGCAAAGGGAGGTGCCAGCAGCAAATCTTGTTGATTTGCGTGCCCAATTGTATTCAGCCTGGCATAACATTCCTGAGACAACCATTAATAACCTAATTTCTGTGTGTGGCGCTCATACTCGATACTGAATAAATCAAGATGTTTGGAATATTTGGTTTTCCTTTTTCTATAATTTGCATATTATTAACATGTCTATCGATTCTGTGATTTCCACAATTCCAAAACTTTTCCTTCTTGGTGTTGCAATTTCAATGTTGAGGAGTGTATAAGGGCTCTATTGATGTATATGGGAGATGAGAATTCAATGTTCATGTTTGTTGAATTTACACTAATATATTAGCTAACTGTATAGACAGCAATTTCCTAGTATATATGTATCGCTCCATTCACATTTGGGAGTGCTACAATAATACAGATGACGGGATGTGAAAAAATCCAATTCCCTTTTATTGCCATGTGAATCTATCAGAAATTTAATGAACCATGTACAGCAGTCTTTCTCTTCTAAGTGCATTTCTGTTTGTTTTCAAGACCTCTCCAGCCTTCAGTTTCAAGAAGTGACTCGTGAACAGTCAGCATTGCCAGCCATATTAGCTCTCATAGGGCATATTCCTCGGTCACCTGGTCACCCACAGGGTCCTTTCACCATCTTTCCCTCAATTATATATTGCAGTCGAATATAGTTATAAAATGTTAAGCCTTATCGATTTTTACTATGCAAAAACATCCTTGATTAAAAATCGGCCTGTAGATGGATGGAAGCGTAGTTCTGTAAGGTGCAGGTGGACAGGCAACAAATGACTAGGCAGTTATTGTTATTACCTTTTTAACAGGCTTTGTCAATTAAACTGAGGATCAGAATAGTCCAACGAGACAACTCAGGCCACAATATAGTCTGGGAGGCTGCTCCCTTTAACTCTCTCTCTACTACTTTTCCTGCAAATGTTTTTCAGTTCATCAATATTTTTGGGATGCCGTGCGTGCAAAACCCTCTTCAGGTCATACCACAGCATCTGGATAGGGTTAAGGTCAGGACTCAGACTTGGCCATTCCAAAACACAAATCTTCTTTGTTAACCATTCTTTAGTTAATTTCCTTGTGTGCTTTGGGTCATTGTCTTGTTGCATCACCCAACGTTTCTTCAGCTTGAGGTCATGGACGGCTACCCTTACATTCTCCTGTAAAACGTTCTGATGAACCTTTGAACTAATTGTTTCCTCAATGATCGCAAGGCAACCAGACCCTGTGGCAGCAACGCAGCCCCAAACCAAGATGTTCCCTCCACCATGCTTCACAGTTGGAAAAAGTTTTTAGTGTTGGTGTGCCTTGTTCTTTTTCCTGTAGACATAGTGTAAAGGATCTGCCAGGCACAGCGGGGTTAACTCCCAAAACTAATCAGTCAGCACCTGAGAATACATCCCTGAGACTGACTCCTGCTTCCACCATTCAGGCTGGCAGGCTTAGGAGTGGGAGAGCCTATCGTAACCTGGCCAGACTCAGCTAGCTCCCGCCCTCGGTCTATTTAAGCCTGCACTTCCTGTCCCTCGGTGCTTGTTATTGCTTTTGTTTCTTTCCTTGTGGTTCCTGGCCCAGCTACAGCTCCTGCTATTTTTGATCCTGCTCCATACCGACCCTGGCTTACCGACTACTCTTCTGCTTTTCGTTTTGTACCTCGCACACTCCTGGCTTGACTCGGCTCGTTCACCACTCTGGTTGCTCACGGTGTTGCCGTGGGCAACGGCCCCTTTTCCTTGCTTGTGTTCCTTGTATGTTTGTCGTGTTTGTCGTGCACTTACTGAGCGCAGGGACCGCCGCCCAGTTGTACCCCGTCGCCTAGGGCGGGTCGTTGCAAGTAGGCAGGGACAGAGTGGCGGGTAGATTAGGGCTCACTTGTCCGTCTCCCTACCCCCTGCCATTACATAATAACAAGCCCATACCTAGTCTACCCCTGGTCCCTGACACCACTATGGATCCCCGTGAGACCCTGGCTCAGCAAATGCAGGGTCTCTCCCTTCAGGTCCAGGCCCTGGCTCAGAGGGTCAACCAGCCTGATGCTACCCTGGTAGTTCCCCGCACCGCACCTCTTGAACCCCACCTCAAGTTGCCCGACCGGTTCTCAGGGGACCGGAGGACTTTTCTCTCCTTTCGGGAGAGTTGTAGGCTTTACTTTCGTTTAAAGCCTCATTCCTCAGGTTCTGAGAGCCAGCGGGTGGGTATAATTATGTCCCGGCTCCAGGAAGGGCCCCAAGAGTGGGCCTTCTCCTTGGCTCCTGACGCCCCTGAACTTTCCTCCGTTGATTGTTTCTTTTCTGCTCTCGGACTTATTTATGACGAGACTGACAGGACTGCCTTTGCCGAGAGTCAGCTGGTGACCTTACGTCAGGGTAAGAGACCTGTTGAGGAGTATTGCTCTGACTTTCGGAAGTGGTGCGTAGCTTCTCGGTGGAATGACCCTGCCTTAAGGTGCCAGTTTAGGTTGGGTCTGTCGAATGCCCTGAAAGACCTGCTAGTTAGCTATCCCTCTTCTGACTCCCTAGACCAGGTTATGGCTTTAGCGATACGACTTGACCGACGTCTCAGGGAACGACAACGTGAACGTTTATGTGTTTTCTCCTCCGACTCCCCCATGATGCCTCCCGAAGCTCCGTTGCTTCGTTCCTCCCTGAAAGATTCAGAGATACCTATGCAACTCGGGGCCTCCGTGTCCCCCCAACAACGTAGAGAATTCCGCAGGAAGAATGGTCTCTGCTTCTACTGTGGGGACGACAAGCATCAAGTGAACAACTGTCCTAAGCGTAAGGTTGCAGCCAGAGAACTTCCGCGTCTAAGTGATCATCGGGGAGGTCACTTGGGCGCACAGGTATTTCCCGTAAATATGAAACGTACTAAGATCTTGCTTCCCTTTCAGGTCTCTTTTGGTGGTAGGTCTGCTACCGGCAGTGCTTTCGTGGATTCAGGGTCCTCTACTAATATCATGTCTGTGGAATTTGCTATGTCCCTTGCTATGCCTCTTATTGATTTGCCTAAACCTGTCCCGGTAGTGGGTATCGACGCCACTCCTCTTGCTAATGGTTATTTTACACAGCATACCCCTGTTTTTGAACTCCTTGTTGGCTCCATGCATTTGGAGCAATGCTCTGTACTGTTGATGCAGGGATTATCGTACGATTTGGTTCTAGGTCTTCCCTGGTTGCAGTTGCATAATCCTACGTTTGACTGGAATACTGGGGAGCTAACCAAATGGGGTAATGAATGTTGTACGTCATGTTTTTCTGTTAATTCTATTTCTCCCCCTAAGGAGGCGAATACGCTACCTGAGTTTGTTCAGGACTTCGCTGATGTTTTCTCTAGGGAGGCCTCCGAAGTGTTACCTCCTCATAGAGAATACGATTGCGCTATCGAATTGGTACCAGGAGCTAAGCTTCCGAAGGGTAGGATATTTAATCTTTCTTGTCCCGAACGTGAAGCTATGAGAGTGTATATCCAGGAATCCCTGGCCAAGGGTTACATTCGTCCCTCTTCTTCTCCGGTAGGTGCTGGCTTCTTCTTCGTGGGGAAGAAGGATGGTGGTCTTAGGCCATGCATTGACTACCGTAGCCTGAATAAGGTCACGGTAAGGAACCAGTATCCCCTTCCTTTGATTCCTGATCTCTTTAATCAGGTTCAGGGGGCCCAATGGTTTTCTAAATTGGATCTACGGGGGGCATATAACCTTATTCGCATCAAAGAGGGGGATGAGTGGAAGACTGCGTTTAACACGCCCGAAGGCCATTTCGAATACCTCGTCATGCCCTTTGGGTTGTGTAATGCCCCTGCGGTCTTCCAGAATTTCATAAATGAGATTTTGAGAAATTACCTGGGGATTTTTCTGGTAGTGTACCTTGATGACATACTGGTGTTTTCCAAGGACTGGTCCTCCCACGTGGAGCATGTCAGGAAGGTGCTCCAGGTCCTTCGGGAAAATAAACTGTTTGCCAAAACCGAAAAATGTGTGTTTGGGGTACAGGAGATTCCATTTTTGGGTCAAATCCTTACTCCTCATGAATTCCGCATGGACCCCGCCAAGGTTCAGGCTGTGGCGGAATGGGTCCAACCTGCCTCCCTGAAGGCGTTACAGTGTTTTTTGGGGTTTGCTAATTATTACAGGAGATTTATTGCTAACTTCTCGGTCATCGCTAAGCCCCTTACGGACCTCACTCGCAAAGGTGCTGATCTCCTCCACTGGCCTCCTGAGGCTGTCCAGGCTTTTGAGGTCCTTAAGAAGTGCTTTGTCTCGGCCCCGGTGCTGGTTCAGCCCAACCAAATGGAGCCATTTATCGTGGAAGTTGACGCATCTGAGGTGGGAGTGGGGGCTGTCTTGTCCCAGGGTACCAGGTCCCTCACCCATCTCCGCCCCTGTGCCTACTTCTCCAGGAAGTTTTCGCCAACTGAAAGTAACTATGATATTGGCAACCGCGAACTCTTAGCCATTAAATGGGCATTTGAAGAGTGGCGCCACTTCCTGGAGGGGGCTAGGCACCAGGTAACGGTCCTTACCGACCACAAGAATCTGGTTTTCCTAGAATCTGCCCGGAGGCTAAACCCGAGACAAGCTCGATGGGCGTTATTTTTTACCAGATTCAATTTTTTGGTTACCCATAGGGCTGGGTCTAAAAATATTAAGGCTGATGCACTGTCGCGTAGCTTCATGGCCAGCCCTCCTTCGGAGGAAGATCCTGCTTGTATTTTGCCTCCAGGTATAATCATTTCCTCGATCGATTCTGATTTAGTCTCTGAAATTGCTGCTGATCAAGGTTCAGCTCCCGGGAACCTTCCTGAGAACAAGCTGTTTGTTCCCCTGCAATTCCGGCTAAGGGTACTTAGGGAAAATCATGACTCCGCACTATCTGGCCATCCAGGCATCCTGGGTACCAAACACCTCATTACCAGAAATTATTGGTGGCCTGGGTTGCCTAAAGACGTTAAGGCCTACGTCGCCGCTTGTGAGGTTTGTGCTAGGTCCAAGACTCCCAGGTCCCGACCAGCGGGCTTACTGCGTTCGTTGCCCATTCCCCAGAGACCTTGGACACATATCTCCATGGATTTTATCACCGATTTGCCTCCATCCCAAGGCAAGTCGGTGGTGTGGGTGGTGGTGGACCGCTTCAGTAAGATGTGCCACTTTGTGCCCCTCAAGAAACTACCCAACGCCAAAACGTTGGCTACCTTGTTTGTCAAACACATCCTGCGTCTCCATGGGGTCCCTGTCAATATTGTTTCGGACAGAGGGGTACAATTTGTTTCATTGTTTTGGAGAGCCTTCTGTATGAAGTTGGGGATTGATCTGTCCTTCTCCTCTGCCTTCCATCCTGAAACCAATGGCCAAACGGAGAGGACTAATCAATCTCTAGAACAATATTTAAGGTGTTTTGTCTCTGACTGTCAATTTGATTGGGTCTCTTTCATTCCCCTCGCCGAATTTTCCCTTAATAACCGGGTCAGTAACTCGTCAGGGGTCTCTCCTTTTTTTTGTAATTTTGGGTTTAATCCACGGTTCTCCTCCGTTTCACCTGGTAGTTCCAACAATCCTGAGGTAGAGGTCGTTCATCGGGAACTGTGCACAGTCTGGGCCCAGGTTCAGAAAAACCTAGAGGTGTCCCAGAGCGTACAAAAAACTCAGGCTGATAAAAAACGTTCTGCTAACCCCCTGTTTATGGTCGGGGATCTGGTGTGGTTGTCGTCTAGGAACTTGCGTCTCAAGGTTCCGTCCAAGAAGTTTGCTCCCCGGTTTATTGGGCCGTATAAGGTCATTGAGGTCCTCAATCCTGTCTCCTTCCGGCTGGAGTTACCCCCGTCTTTTCGGATACACGACGTGTTTCATGCCTCCCTCCTCAAACGCTGCTCCCCATCCTTGGCTCCCTCGAGGAGACCTCCTGTTCCCATCCTCACCCCGGAGGGGGTGGAATTCGAGGTGGCCAGGATTGTGGACAGCAAGATGGTCCAAGGCTCCCTCCAGTACCTGGTCCATTGGAGAGGATACGGGCCCGAGGAGAGGACTTGGGTACCCGCCCGGGATGTTCACGCTGGGGTATTGGTCAGGAGGTTCCACCTGCGTTTCCCCAGTAAGCCAGGTCCACTTAGAAAGGGTCCGGTGGCCCCTCATAAAAGGGGGGGTACTGTAAAGGATCTGCCAGGCACAGCGGGGTTAACTCCCAGAACTAATCAGTCAGCACCTGAGAATACATCCCTGAGACTGACTCCTGCTTCCACCATTCAGGCTGGCAGGCTTAGGAGTGGGAGAGCCTATCGTAACCTGGCCAGACTCAGCTAGCTCCCGCCCTCGGTCTATTTAAGCCTGCACTTCCTGTCCCTCGGTGCTTGTTATTGCTTTTGTTTCTTTCCTTGTGGTTCCTGGCCCAGCTACAGCTCCTGCTATTTTTGATCCTGCTCCATACCGACCCTGGCTTACTGACTACTCTTCTGCTTTTCGTTTTGTACCTCGCACACTCCTGGCTTGACTCGGCTCGTTCACCACTCTGGTTGCTCACGGTGTTGCCGTGGGCAACGGCCCCTTTTCCTTGCTTGTGTTCCTTGTATGTTTGTCGTGTTTGTCGTGCACTTACTGAGCGCAGGGACCGCCGCCCAGTTGTACCCCGTCGCCTAGGGCGGGTCGTTGCAAGTAGGCAGGGACAGAGTGGCGGGTAGATTAGGGCTCACTTGTCCGTCTCCCTACCCCCTGCCATTACACATAGCATTTGCTAAAAGATTCCACTTTTGTCTCATCTGTCCATAGAACATTTTCCCAGAAGCATTATAGACCATTCAGGTGGTCTTGGGCAAACTTGAGACGTAGTGTCCTTCCATGAACACCAATCTTGTTCAGCATTTTTCTAATAGTGGGCACTTGAGCAGAGGTTTTTACATTATGTAGAGTCTTCATTAGGTCTTTTGCTGTTCCCCTTGGGCTCTTTCTCACCTTTTTTCAGGATTGGCCAATGTACTCTAAGGCTGGGTTAACACAGAGTTTTTAGCAGGCGGAAAATCTGCCTCAAAATTCCGTTTGGAAGTTTGAGGCAGATTTTCCTCTGCCTGCATGCCGATTTTCGCTGGGTTTTTCCCCCTTGGCCATTGAGCGCCGCAGGCACAAAACGCTGCAAAATACGCTTTCTTTGCCTCCCATTGATGTCAATGGGAGGTCAGAGGCGTAACCGCACGAAGATAGGGCATGTTGCTTCTTTCTCCCGCGAGCCGGTTTTACCGCTCGCGGGAGAAAACTGCCTCCCCCTCCCATTGAGATCAATGGGAGGCATATTCAGCCGGTTTTTGGCGAGTTTTGCAGCACGGTTTCCGCGTCAAACTCATAAAAAAACTCAGTGTGAACCCAGCCTAAGAGTGATTTGAATGGGACGCCCACTCCTAGAGAGAGGGTAGCAACAGTCCTGAATTTTCTCAATTTCTAGGCAATTTGTCTAACCATGGATTTATTTACAATGATTTTGCAGCCTTTTCAAGCTTCATGCGTCCCTATAACACATCTTCTGCATCTTCTAAAGTTTTCTGAGAGTCATTTGCCTCGACCCATAGTTCACACTAATCAAACTTTCCTGAGAAGAACAGATTTGTCAGTAACCAGGCTTTGTGTTCCTTTATTTAATGTGCAAAGCACCTGTGAAAACCACACTTCCAATCTAATTTCCTTAATTGAAACACCTTTTGCCAATTAGCGCAGTACAGCTGTTTGTGTTTATTAGTTGAGTTTGATTGTGTTTGTCTATAATTGGGAATTAGATAACAATCAGACCACATTTTATTATGAATCAATACAGAAATGAAGGTAATTCCAAAGGGTTCACTTACTTTTTCTTGTAACTGTATTTGGCAGCCTAGGATATATTTGCATCAAAAGAAAGGTAAGGCTTTAGATTTTCAATAAAAAACATACAGCAGTTGTAGCAGTTGTAGCCTCACATTTCTACACCGTTCTGTTTGTATGTGGCTTAAAGAGGCTCTGACACCACATTATAAGTGCCCTATCTCCTACATAATGTGATCGGCGCTGTAATGTAGATTACGGCAGTGTTTTTTATTTTGAAAAACTATCATTTTTCACTGAGTTATGACCTATTTTAGCTTTATGCTAATGAGTTTCGTAATGGACAACTGGGCATGTTTTACTTTATGACCAAGTGGGCGTTGTGGAGAGGAGTGTATGACGCTGACCAATCAGTGACCAATCAGCGTCATACACTTCTCTCCATTAATTTACTATGCAGATAGTGATCTTATTAGATCACTATGTGCAGCCACATACACACCCATTAACGTTACTCAAGTGTCCTGACAATGAATAGACATTACCAGCCAGGACGTGATGTCTATTCAGAATCCTGACTCTTCTGTAGCATTTGTGTGAGATTTACAGCAAGGCAAGCATAATCTTGCGAGATTACGATGTAACCTGTCATTTAAAATGAGATTACGCTTGCCTTGCTGTAAGGCCAAATTCACACGAGCGTATTTCACGTCCGTGTTACACGCGTGAAAATAACGCACGTCACACGGACCTATGCAAGTCAATGGGGAAATTCAGACATTGAGTGTTTTTCACGCAGCGTGTGTCTGCTCCGTGAAACTCACTGCATGTCCTAAGAAACTCATTAGCATAAATCTAAAATAGGTCATAACTCCGTCAATAATGATAGTTTTTCTAAATGCGCCGATCACATTATGTACAAGATAGGCCATTTATAATGTGGGGACAGAGCCGCTTTAAGCTAATCCCTATCTCCTATTGCATGTGATCGGCGCTGCAATGTAGAGAACAGTAACTTTTTTTTTTTTTTAAACTTTCATTTTTGGCCAAGTTATGAGCTATTTTATATATATGCAAATGAGGTTTGAAATGGACAACTGGGCGTTTTTTTTTCGTTATGTCCAACTGGGCGTGTATTGTGTTTTTAACTGGGCGTGTTTACGTGTATGACGCTGACCAAGCAGTGACCAGTCAAAAAACTCGGCAAAAGACCCCGTGTGAACATAGCCTAAGACAAAGGAAGAGGACTATTAGACTAATAAAATTTGTGTTTGTGATTACTGCAGACTCCCCAGAAGACAGTAACGCCTCATTCACACGACAGGGTCCGAGTGTCGGCCGATAAAATCGTCCGTTTTGGGCCGTTTTTCCCGGCCGGTTTGTATCCGTTCCGATTCCGTTCCGGGCCGTGTTGCCGTTTTTAACGGCCGATTTTGACCCGTTTTGCATCCGTTTTTTTCCCTGTCCGTTTTAAAATCGGATGAATTTCATTTAAATTTGTTGCCACACAGCCCTCTGTAGATAATGCCACACAGCACCCTGTAGGTAATGCCACCCAGCCCCCTGTTGGTAATGCCACCCAGCCCCCTGCAGGTAATGCCACCCAGCCCCCTGCAGGTAATGCCACCCTGCCCCCTGCAGGTAATGCCACCCTGCCCCCTGTAGGTAATGCCACCCAGCTCCCTGTATGTAATTCCACCAAGTCCCCTGTAGGTATTGCCACCAAGTCCCATGTAGGTAATGCCACCCTGCCCCCTGTAGGTAATGCCACCCAGCTCCCTGTATGTAATTCCACCAAGTCCCCTGTAGGTATTGCCACCAAGTCCCATGTAGGTAATGCCACCCTGCCCCCTGTAGGTAATGTCACCCAGTCCCCTGTAGGTAATGCCACACAGCCCCCTGTTGGCAATGCCACCCTGCCCCCTGTAGGTAATGCCACCCTGCCCCCTGTAGGTAATGTCACCCAGTCCCCTGTAGGTAATGCCACACAGCCCTCTGTTGGTAATGCCACCCAGCCCCCTGTTGGCAATGCCACCCTGCCCCCTGTAGGTAATGCCACAATGCCCCCTCTAGGTAATGCCACCCTGCCCCCTGTAGGTAATGTCACCCAGTCCCCTGTAGGTAATGCCACACAGCCCTCTGTTGGTAATGCCACCCAGCCCCCTATTGGCGATGCCACCCTGCCCCCTGTAGGTAATGCCACCCTGCCCCCTGTAGGTAATGTCACCCAGCCCCCTGTAGGTAATGCCACCCTGCCCCCTGTAGGTAATGTCACACAGCCCCCTGTAGGTTGCACCCCCCCCCCCCTTTCCAGGAGAAGTCACTGACTTCAATGTCCATATATGAATAGCCCCATTAGGGGTCTATTGTTCCTACCGCAGCCGGGTGACGGCCGATTTATGAACGGCCGTCACCCGGCCGGGAAACCCTGTCGTGTGAATAAGGGCTGTCATCTCCTGATCTACATCTCAGCCAGACGATGGATGTCACCATAATGAACATATAAATATAATTAATACAAGAGCTCGTGGAAATCGCAGTTTATCTATCTACAGAACTAGTTACAAAGCTTTGTGGATTCTGACACTGCCTGGAATCCATAAGTCTTAATCACAAAAAAAACTGAATTTATTAGGCTGGGTTCACACTGAGTTTTTTGAAACGGCCCTAAAATGCCTCCGATTGATAAAACCGCCTCACGGGAAAAAGAAGCAACATGCAATATCTTCGGGCGTTTACACCTCTGACCTCCCATTGACATCAATGGGAGGCAGAGAAAGCGTCTTTCGCTGCGTTTTATGCCCGTGCTCAAAACGCAGCGAAAATCGGCGCCCAGGGTGAGGAAAATCTGCCCCAAACTTCCAAACTGAATTTTGAGGCAGAAATTCCGCCTGCAAAAAACTCTGTGTGAACATAGCCTTAGGCTATGTTCACACGGAGTATTTTGGGGGAGGAATATCTGCCTCAAAATTCCGTTTGGAACTTTGAGGCAGATATTCCTCTCCCTGCACGCCGATTTTCGCGGCAATTATAGCGCCGTTTTTCGCCCGCGGCCATTGAGCGCCGCGGGCATAAAACAGCGAGAAATACGCTTTCTCCTGCCTCCCATTGAAGTCAATGGGAGGTCGGAGGCGGAAGCGCCCGAAGATCGGGCATGTCGCTTCTTTTTCCCGCGAGGCAGTTTTACTGATCGCGGGAAAAAGACGCCGACGCCTCCCATTGAAATCAATGGGAGGCGTTCTCGGGCCGTTTCTGCCGAGATTTGCGACGCGGTTTCCGCGTCAAAAAACTCGGCAAAGTACCCCGTGTGAACATAGCCTAATACTGAATTTTATTGTTTTAAAAGAATTCTCTAATTTTTTGTAAATAATGTTTCATCAGTGTATAATGAAATATTTTTCAACTTTCTAATATACTTTGTGTTGCGATTCTTCACCACCGAGATCTCTGCTTGTGGTCAGTGAGTGTGAACCTTCTTGTTTACATCCAGAGACTGAAAACCTGCACAAACCTAAAAAACGCCTCAAAAGAAGCCTGAAAAGAAGCCTCAAAGGAAGCTCCAAATTAAAAGAAGCTTCATTTTCAGCTTCAAAAACACCTGAAAATCAAAGGCTGTTTTCTCTAAAAACAGCTCCGTATTTTCAGACGTTTTTTGTCAAGTGTATGAACATACCCTGACAGTTTTCACACTGGCCACGAGAGCACACACAATAAGCTCACAGTTCCTGTTTTCTGCAGGGCACTTCGGCTTTGCTGTGTAGTCAGCAGCGGTTTCACCTCATTATTAGAAGAGGGCTAGGTATGACAAATAACAGCTCTATATAAGGCGGGATTCACACGACCGGGTCCCACCCGAGCCCGAGTATCGGCCGGTAAAATCAGCCATTTTGCCCGGCCGGTTTGCATAAAGTTTTGCATCTGTTCCGGGCCGGGCAGATCTGGACAGTGACATCAGCGGCAACTCCTGAAGGGGAATCCTCATGTGTTCGGGGATTCCGCTTCAGGAGTTTCCCCTGATGTCACTGCCCAGATATGGACAGAGACCTCAAGCGCTCTGTCCAGGAGCGGAATCCCCGAAAACACGGGAATTCCGCTCCTTCAAGGAGCTAAAGTGGGGCTAGCACATAGCAGAGTGGGGAGATACCTCCCTGCTCTGCTATAGTGGTGTCGCTGTAGTAGTAGCAGCCGCAGCAGCAGCTGCTAGCGGCGCCATGGAAGGTGTCGCCGGGCCAGGGCACTTTTAAAACAAGCAGGGGAAGGGAGCCAGCGCAGCGCTCCCTCCACCTGCTGTACACCCCGCCCCTGCCACACAGTGTACAGCCATTTGTCCGAATGGCATCAACTCCTCCTCCTCACATGCACTCTGCGCTGTGAGGAGGAGGAGATAGAGCGCAAGCCACGGAAAACCCGGCCATCACTCGGGACACATTCCGGTGATGGCCGTGTATTACCCGGCCCCATAGACTTCTATGGGAGCCGGGCGGCCGGGTACCCGGCCGAAAATAGAGCATGTTGTAATGGCAGGGGGGTAGGGAAACAGACAGTGAGCCCTAATCTACGCACCACTCAGTCCCTGCCTACTTGCAACGACCCGCCCTAGGCGACGGGGTACAACTTGGCGACGGTCCCTACGCTCAGTAGGTGCACGACAGACAAACAGACAAGGGGACACAAGCAAAGGGAAATGGGGCAGTTGCCCACGGCAACACCATGAGCAACAAGTGAGGTGAACGAGCCGAGTCAAACCAGGAACGTACGAGGTACCAAACACAGAGAAGGAGAGTAGTCAGTAAGCCGGGGTCAGTATGAAGCAAGGTCAAATAGCTAGGAGCTGCAGCAAGGCCAGGAAACCACACGAGAAGAATCACAAGTAAAGGAGGAACAGGAAAGGCAGGTATAAATAGACAGAGGGCTGGAGCTAGCTCCGTCTGGCCAGGCTGCGATAGGCTCTCCCACTCCTAAGCCTGCCATCCTGAGTGGTGAAAGATGGAGTCAGTCTCAGAGACATAGAACCAGGTGCAGACTGATTACCCATGGGCGTATACACAGAAGTTGTGCCTGGCAGATCCTTTACAGTACCCCCCCTTTTATGAGGGGCCACCGGACCCTTTCTAAGTGGACCTGGTTTATTGGGGAAACGAAGGTGGAACTTCCTGACCAATACCCCAGCATGAACATCCCGGGCGGGTACCCAAGTCCTCTCCTCAGGCCCGTATCCTCTCCAATGGACCAGGTACTGGAGGGAGCCTTGGACCATCTTGCTGTCCACAATCTTGGCCACCTCGAATTCCACCCCCTCAGTGGTGAGAACGGGAACAGGAGGTTTCCTCGAGGGAGCCCAGGACGGGGAGCAGCGTTTAAGGAGGGAGGCATGAAACACGTCGTGTATACGAAAAGATGGGGGCAACTCCAGTCGGAAGGAGACAGGATTGAGGACTTCAATGACCTTATACGGCCCTATAAACCGGGGAGCAAACTTCTTGGACGGGACCTTAAGGCGCAAGTTCTTAGACGATAACCACACCAGATCCCCGACCATAAACAAGGGGTTAGCAGAACGTCTTCTATCAGCCTGAGTTTTTTGTATACTCTGGGACGCCTCTAGGTTCTTCTGAACCTGGGCCCAGACTGTGCACAGTTCCCGATGAACGACCTCTACCTCGGGATTGTTGGAACTACCAGGTGAAACTGAGGAGAACCGTGGATTAAACCCAAAATTACAGAAAAAGTGGGAGACCCCTGACGTGTTACTGACCCGGTTATTAAGGGAAAATTCGGCGAGGGGAATGAATGAGACCCAATCATATTGACAGTCAGAGATAAAACACCTTAAATATTGTTCTAGAGACTGATTAGTCCTCTCAGTTTGGCCATTAGTTTCAGGATGGAAGGCAGAGGAGAAGGATAGATCAATCTCCAACTTTTTACAGAAGGCTCTCCAAAACAATGAAACAAATTGTACCCCTCTGTCCGAAACAATATTGACAGGGACCCCATGGAGACGCAGGATGTGTTTGACAAACAAGGTAGCTAACGTCTTAGCATTGGGTAGTTTCTTGAGGGGCACAAAGTGGCACATCTTACTGAAGCGGTCTACTACCACCCACACCACCGACTTGCCTTGAGATGGAGGCAAATCGGTGATAAAATCCATGAAGATATGGGTCCAAGGTCTCTGGGGAATGGGCAAAGAACGTAATAAGCCCACTGGTCGGGACCTGGGAGTCTTGGACCTGGCACAAACCTCACAAGCGGCGACGTAGGCCTTAACGTCTTTAGGCAACCCAGGCCACCAATAGTTTCTGGCAATGAGGTGTTTGGTACCCAGGATGCCTGGATGACCAGATAGTGCGGAGTCATGATTTTCCCTAAGAACCCTTTGCCGGAGTTGCAGGGGAACAAACAGCTTGTTCTCAGGAAGGTTCTCGGGAGCTGAACCTTGATCAGCCGCAATTTCAGAGACTAAATCAGAATCAATAGAAGAAACGACTATACCAGGAGGCAAAATACAAGCAGGATCTTCCTCCGAAGGAGGGCTGGCCATGAAGCTATGCGACAGTGCATCGGCCTTAATATTTTTAGACCCAGCCCTATAGGTAACCAAAAAGTTGAATCTGGCAAAAAATAGCGCCCATCGAGCTTGTCTCGGGTTTAGCCTCCGGGCAGATTCTAGGAAAACCAGATTCTTGTGGTCGGTAAGGACCGTTACCTGGTGCCTAGCCCCCTCCAGGAAGTGGCGCCACTCTTCAAATGCCCATTTAATGGCTAAGAGTTCGCGGTTGCCAATATCATAGTTACTCTCAGTGGGCGAAAACTTCCTGGAGAAGTAGGCACAGTGACGGAGATGGGTGAGGGACCTGGTACCCTGGGACAAGACAGCCCCCACTCCCACCTCGGATGCGTCAACCTCCACGATAAATGGCTCCATTTGGTTGGGCTGGACCAGCACTGGAGCCGAGATAAAGCACTTCTTAAGGACCTCAAATGCCTGGACAGCCTCAGGAGGCCAGTGGAGGAGATCAGCACCTTTGCGAGAGAGGTCCGTAAGAGGCTTAGCGATGACCGAGAAGTTCGCAATAAATCTCCTGTAATAATTAGCGAACCCCAAGAAACACTGTAACGCCTTCAGGGAGGCAGGTTGGACCCATTCCGCCACAGCCTGGACCTTGGCGGGGTCCATGCGGAATTCATGAGGAGTGAGGATTTGACCCAAAAATGGTATCTCTTGCACCCCAAACACACATTTTTCGGTCTTAGCAAACAGTTTGTTTTCCCGAAGGACCTGGAGCACCTTCCTGACATGCTCAATGTGGGAGGACAAGTCCTTGGAAAACACGAGTATGTCATCAAGGTACACTACAAGAAATACCCCCAGGTAATCCCTTAAAATCTCATTTATGAAATTCTGGAAGACCGCGGGGGCATTACACAACCCAAAGGGCAAGACGAGGTATTCGAAATGACCTTCGGGCGTGTTAAACGCAGTCTTCCACTCATCCCCCTCTTTGATGCGGATAAGGTTATACGCCCCCCGTAGATCAAACTTAGAGAACCATTGGGCCCCCTGGACTTGATTAAAGAGATCAGGAATCAAAGGAAGGGGATACTGGTTCCTTACAGTGACCTTATTCAAGTTACGGTAGTCAATGCATGGCCTAAGACCACCATCCTTCTTCCCTACGAAGAAGAAGCCAGCACCTACCGGAGAAGTAGAGGGGCGAATGTAACCCTTGGCCAGGCATTCCTGGATATACTCTCTCATGGCTTCATGTTCGGGACAAGAAAGGTTAAATATCCTACCCTTAGGGAGCTTAGCTCCTGGTACCAAATCGATAGCACAATCATATTCTCTATGAGGAGGTAACACTTCGGAGGCCTCCTTAGAGAAAACATCGGCGAAGTCCTGAACAAACTCAGGTAGCCTGTTCACCTCCTCAGGGGGAGAAATAGAATTAACAGAAAAACATGACGTCAAGCATTCATTACCCCATTTGGTAAGCTCCCCAGTATTCCAGTCAAACGTGGGATTATGCAACTGCAACCAGGGAAGGCCTAAAACCAAATCGGACGATAATCCCTGCATCAACAGTACAGAGCACTGCTCCAAATGCATGGAGCCAACAAGGAGTTCAAAAACAGGGGTATGCTGTGTAAAATAACCATTAGCAAGAGGAGTGGAATCGATACCCACTACCGGGACAGGTTTAAGCAAATCAATCAAAGGCATAGCTAGAGACATAGCAAATTCCACAGACATGATATTAGCAGAAGACCCTGAATCCACGAAGGCACTGCCGGTAGCAGACCTACCACCAAAAGAGACCTGAAAGGGAAGCAAGATTTTATTGCGTTTCATATTTACGGGAAATACCTGTGCGCCCAAGTGACCTCCCCGATGATCACTTAGGCGCGGAAGTTTTCCGGCTGCTTATTCTTACGCCTAGGACAGGTGTTCACTTGATGCTTGTCATCCCCACAATAGAAGCAGAGACCATTCTTCCTGCGGAACTCTCTACGTTGTCGGGGGGACACGGAGGCCATGAGTTGCATAGGTACCTCCGAGTCTTCCGTGGAAGTGCGAAGCATTGGGACCTCGGGTGGCATCATGGGGGAGTCAGAGGGGAAAACACAAAACCATTCAAGTTGTCGTTCCCTGAGACGTCGGTCAAGTCGTACCGCTAAAGCCATAACCTGGTCTAAGGAGTCAGAACAGGGATAGCTAACTAGCAGGTCTTTCAGGGCGTTCGACAGACCCAACCTAAACTGGCACCTTAAGGCAGGGTCATTCCACCGAGAAGCTACGCACCACTTCCTAAAGTCAGAGCAATACTCCTCCACAGGTCTCTTACCCTGACGTAAGGTCACCAGCTGACTCTCGGCAAAGGCAGTCCTGTCAGTCTCATCATAAATGAGTCCTAGAGCAGAAAAGAAACGGTCAACGGAGGAAAGTTCAGGGGCATCAGGAGCCAGGGAGAAGGCCCATTCTTGGGGCCCTTCCTGGAGCCGGGACATAATTATACCCACCCGCTGGCTCTCAGAACCTGAGGAGTAGGGCTTTAAGCGAAAGTAGAGCTTACAACTCTCCCGAAAGGAGAGAAAAGTCCTCCGGTCCCCTGAGAACCGGTCAGGCAACTTGAGGTGGGGTTCAAGAGTTGAGGTGAGGGGTACTACCATGGCAGCGTCAGGCTGGTTGACCCTCTGAGCCAGGGCCTGGACCTGTAGGGAGAGACGCTGCATTTGCTGAGCCAGGGTCTCAAGGGGGTCCATAATAGAGTGAGGGACCAGGGTAGCCTAGGTATATGGGCTTGTGATCATGTAATGGCAGGGGGGTAGGGAAACAGACAGTGAGCCCTAATCTACGCACCACTCAGTCCCTGCCTACTTGCAACGACCCGCCCTAGGCGACGGGGTACAACTGGGCGACGGTCCCTACGCTCAGTAGGTGCACGACAGACAAACAGACAAAGGGACACAAGCAAAGGGAAATGGGGCAGTTGCCCACGGCAACACCGTGAGCAACAAGAGAGGTGAACGAGCCGAGTCAAACCAGGAATGTACGAGGTACCAAACGCAGAGCAGGAGAGTAGTCAGTAAGCCGGGGTCAGTATGAAGCAAGGTCAAATAGCTAGGAGCTGCAGCAAGGCCAGGAAACCACACGAGAAGAATCACAAGCAAAGGAGGAACAGGAAAGGCAGGTATAAATAGACAGAGGGCTGGAGCTAGCTCCGTCTGGCCAGGCTGCGATAGGCTCTCCCACTCCTAAGCCTGCCATCCTGAGTGGTGGAAGATGGAGTCAGTCTCAGAGACATAGAACCAGGTGCAGACTGATTACCCATGGGCGTATACACAGAAGTTGTGCCTCGCAGATACTTCACACATGTCCTATGTTTTGACGGCCGGTTTTCCCGGCCGTCAAAAAATCGGTCGTGTGAATAGCCCCATTAGGGGTCTATTATTCCTAATGCAGCCGGGTGCCGGCCGATTTATGAACGGCCGGCAACCGGCCGGGAAACCCTGTCGTGTGAATGAGGCCTAAGGCAGGATAGCAAAATAACCAAGAGGTAGTAATGGCAGATACTATGTCAGCATTTAAAAAAGGGCTAGTTCTTCATTTACGGACGAATGGCATTGAGGGTTCGAAGCTAGCGATGAAAGACATGTAATTGATTGAGAAAGATTGAACTTGATGGACCTGTGTCTTCTCCCAATCTATGTAACTATGTTACGTCTCTTGCTCTGAAGGTCCCGGCCTTATACTGACAGCTTATTGATTTCAATAGGCAATGTGTAATACTTCACTTCCCCTGTGATGGCACTGCAGGGAAATTCAATACTTGCTAGCGGATTCACCCACAGATTGCAGCCAATCACTGAGGGTCCTAGCAGCGTGACACCGTCTGCACAGCTCATCATCCGGAGTTACTTCAAACAAAAAGGAATTGTACAAAGCGGACAACTCCTTTAATAAGACATTTAGGGCTCATTCAGACGAGCGTAAAACTCGTCCCTGTGCTGTGCGTGAAAATCACGCACAGCACACTAACCCAATGATTTCAATGGGGTCATTCACACATGCAGGAGTTTTCACGCAGCGTGTGTCCGTTGTGTGAAACTCACTGTATGTCCTATATCGGTGATTTTTTCACGCACCTATTTGCCCATTGAAGTCAATGGGTGCGTGAAAATCGATGTGTGCGATGTGTGGTCATTGTCCCGCCGCTCTGGTGAAGAAACTGCGGGGGTAAGTGACGGCACAGCGTGATCTCGCGAGATCACGCTGTTTTGTGTCTAAAGCTGGACATGAATGAAGAGAAGTGTATGACGCTTATTACGCCCACTTGGTTAAAGTAAAAGAAAAGACTGATCCAAACATGACATGTTGCTTGTCGTTTGTAGATGTCCCTCCTGTTAAAACGACAGACACTGCAACGGAACTGGCCGGACCTCACTAGTAATCAATGAAATCTGTCAGTTGTGTTCGACATAAGATGGATCCGGTACTGCGTCGTGATTTCCATTATAAACGGAAACCACGACGCAGATGTTAACAGAGCCTACGGCTGACTCTGTGCAGAACTGTTTATTGACTGAACTTTATCCAAGTTTGTACCAGGTTGATCAGCGCTCCAGCTATACACAATAGGAACAAAAATATATGGGAACATTTCCAATAATGGGAGTTTTTGAGGATGTTTACAGGATGTGAACCTTAAATAATTTCATGTTGTTTATTTGCTCACAAATAGAATTTTACAAATTCCACGAGACAACAGGAATTCTGGGGGGAAAAAAGAAAACACAATTGTACATAGACATACAAATAAAAAGATAAAATGTGCAACTACAGTATAATTTTAGGGTATGTGCACACACAAAATAAAAAACGTCTAAAAATACGGAGCTGATTTTCAGGCGTTTTTTAATCAAACTCTATGTTTTTCTAGGCGTTTATGACGGCTGAAGAAGTGACATGTACTTCTTTTTCGTGTCCGTTTTTTCACGCGGCCATTTTGAAAAAACGGGTGCGTAAAAAATGCCCCGTCGGAATAGAACGCCGTTTTTCCATTGAAATCAATGGGGAGATGTTTGGAGGTGTAACGGCCCAAAAAACGGCCCCAAACCCATACCCTTACAGTGAATAACACTCATCCCCATCAGTTTAAGATTATAAGAGAATATAAAGGCTTACATTTTTTAATTGCTCCATTGTATATAAAGTAAAACATGTGTAAACTATATGTCTCCATGGTAACAGACTACAAACAAACCCTGTGTAGTCTGATCCTGTGTTAGGGTATGTTCACACACACTAATTACGGACGTAATTCGGGCGTTTTTGCCCCGAATTACGTCCAAAAAATGCGCCTCAATAGCGTTGACAAACATCTGCCCATTGAAAGCAATGGGCTGACGTTTGTCTGTTCACACGAGGCGTATATTTACACGCCACTGTCAAATGACGGCGCGTAAATAGACGCCCGCGTCAAAGAAGTGACCTGTCACTTCTTGGGGCGTAATTGGAGCCGTTATTCATTGACTCCAATGAAAAGCAGCGCCAATTACGTAATGGACGCGGCGCTCAAGCGCCTGCACATGCCGTTACGGCTGAAATTACGAGGATGTTTTCTCCTGAAAACATCCCCGTAATTTCAGCCATTACGGCATGTGCGGGCGCTTGAATGGAAGTAATTGGCGCTGCTTTTCATTGGAGTCAATGAATAACGGCTCCAATTACGCCCCAAGAAGTGACAGGTCACTTCTTTGACGCGGGCGTCTATTTACGCGCCGTCATTTGACAGCGGCGTGTAAATATACGCCTCGTGTGAACAGACAAACGTCAGCCCATTGCTTTCAATGGGCAGATGTTTGTCAACACTTTCAAGCCGCATTTTTCGGACGTAATTCGGGGCAAAAACGCCCGAATTACGTCCGTAATTAGTGTGTGTGAACATACCCATAGGGTATGTTTGCACGATGTGTTTTCAGACGCAATTCGGGCCATTTACGACTCAAATTACGCCTGAAAAAACTGCACCATTACGCCTCCAAACATCTGCCCACTGCTTGCAATGGGATTTATGGTGTTCTGTTCCCACGAGGCTTAATTTTACGCGTCATTTTCAAAATACGGCGCCTAAAAGAAGTTTTTCATTGACTCCATTAAAAAACAGCTCCAAAACCGCGCGTATAATACGCCGTGAAAAAAGCGAGTTGCTACAAAAACGTCTGAAAATCAGTAGCTGTTTTCGCTTGAAAACAGCTCCGTATTTTCAAACATATTTTGCTAAGCCGTGTGAACATACCCTTATGGTATGTCACACAGAGTGTTTTCAGACGTTTTTTGGGCCGTTAAGGTCCCTAAAAACGTCTGAAAAATCGGAAGCAGAACGCCTACAAACATCTGCCCATTGCTTTCAATGGGAAAAACAATGTTCTGTTCCGACGGGCCGTTTTTTTCGGGGCCGTTTTTCAGGTCACTTCTTTGGAGCCGTTTTTCATAGACACTATTGAAAACTGCTCCATAAATGGCTGTAAAAAACTCCGCGAAAACGCAGCGAAAAACGCGAGTTACTCAAAAAACTTCTGAAAATCAGGAGCTGTTTTCCCTTGAAAGCAGCTCTGTATTTTCAGACGTTTTTGAGTTTGCGTGTGAACATACTAGGTTCACATATATCAGTTGTGTCCGACCAGTTGTTTTATGCCTGATGACATATATATTGTTTTATACAGCTGACGGCATATACTGTATGTGCACTTTTTGCAGCGGTACGACGTCCAGTGCCTGACATAGTCCGATAGAAAAACGCTATAGGTTTCGATCCAGCACAGGAAGAGGTCCGACATCAAAACTGACGCCAAAACTGCTCCCATTAGAAAGCATGGACTTCCGTTGTAGCATTCGTTTCCCTCCAGCGTTTCTATATCATGTCAGAGGGAAACAAAACTGGTGCGCGGGACTTAAGTAAAGGGAACCTTATGTTTTACATGTTGCCCTTAACCCCTTCCTGCAGCTGGGCCTATAGGATAACCTGCCGGAGAAGGGCTGGGATAGTTTTTATCTGATGCTAGAAATTTAACCCCCTTCAGCAACCCATTCCAAGATATCTTGTTATTTGCGGGACGAGTTGTATTTTTTTTTGGGGGGGTGGGGGAGTATAAAAAATCTGCAATTCCACCATTATGTTTTGTGTTTTGTCTTTACAGCATTCACTATAGGGTATGAATGACAAGATAACTTTATTCCGCGGGTCAGTGCAATGACGGAGATACCAAATTGATATAGTTTTTTTTATGTTTTACTAGTAAAAAATAGTTTGTGTCGCCGCATTTCAGGAGCTATAACTTTTTTTATTTTTCCATCGATGGAGCAGTAAGAGGGCTTGTATCACCATGCGATATAAATATAATTTTATTTGACTAGTACAGGTCATTACGGATGTTATGATACCAATTATGTTTATTTTTTTTCATCTTTTTCCAATAAAAAAGGACTTTTTAAGCATACATGGCAGACATGGGGGCAATTTTTAGGACCCTGGCTGGCATAGCAACTCATCTGCACCGATGCGGTGACAGAGGGAGCCCACTCCCTATATCTAATCACATCTAAGGGGTTCAACAGCCTGGATCGGAGTTGTCTCCAATGCTGGCCATTAGAGTAAGATGTTTGTTATCTCTACACTACTCCATCCAGGCCGGCCTTCTGGGATGACGTTTCATCCCATGTGACTGCTGCAGCCAATCCCAGGCTGCAGCGATTACATGGGATGAAACGTCATCCAAGGAGATCGGGCTGCACAGACAACAGAGGGACGCGTTGCCATGACTGCGGAGACAGGGGTAAGTATAGTTTTTTTTTAAATGCTGTTTTCCACAGTGGACCTTGCGCCCGAAAAACGACACCACAATTTGGTGTGTGTTTTTTTTTGGCCCGGAATTCCCTGCGGACTCCAGGAAGAATACGCTGTGTACTTTTACGCAGCATATCCACCCTGTGTGAACATGGCTTTAGGGAGTATTTTTTAGGCACTGTGGCCGTATTATTTAGACACAAATGCCAGCTTTGTTTGGCAATGTTATATTTGGTAATATTATTGGGTTACTGTATGGACACATTATTTGGATTGTATTATTTTATATATGCAGCTTTTGCAATATTACACAAACTGTCTAAAAATATTGAGCGCGGTGGGCTGGAGTAGGGGGATGTTGTTGGGCCGCTTTGCTTTCCCAGAACTCCATTTTCTATAAAACTGGCCTGGTACACGAAACAGTAAAATCCCAAAAATAAAAAATGTCCTATATTAGGGTGGAAACAATAATGCACATTTTTGTTTTGCTGTACAACCTAGAGAGTGTCTGCTATTGGTTTGCTGCAGACTGACCTCATGAGTGCCCTTAGGTATACTGTGATGCAATTGCCATTAGGATTGGTGTTCAGGAAGGGGAATAAATGAAGAACATATGGACTGAGAATGTTCTGTGAACAGACTGTATATAATAACGTCAAAACATATTGAGCACTACCAACAGTAAACACACTAATGTTCCGGTCCGGATATATATATATGTATACCAAGTATAAATATATACATGAAACGCCATGTGGCCTTAATTACGGCCAACCTTAATTTATGTGGAAAAAGGGAATCAAGAATCTTGCTGCAACAATTCCTTTACATCTCATGGCAACAAGTTGTCAGTCAAGACAAGCTGACAATAGGCGCAACCCATTGTTCTCCAGCTATATTTTAAGCCACAGTGACATAATCTGGCGTGACCGTGTTAAGCAGACAATTTAGAGCTGGGAAAAGAAGGGAAGATTTTTACTCCTGGTTGATGGTGCTTTGTCCGAGGCAAGAGAATTGCAGGAATATTCCACCGTCTCGCCTTTGTGTGGACTGGAGAGAAGCGAACATCTGTTTTTCGGTGATACATCGAATAATTAAACTGTTGGTTTTAATTATTTTATCACCGTGGAGAGCTGAACTCACATCTCACATCCCTATGGTTTTCAGAACACATGCAAAATGAAATCTTTCAACCTCAATTTTTTATGGTGTTTTCAAGTAAAAAATGGTATTTTTTGGGGCAAACCTCTGGATTTGCTTTATCTGGTTTACACCGAAGAGGTGGCTATATGGTACGGTCAATGGAACATGATGGGGGGCTCAAGTAGTCTCACTCATATGTTCCAGCCTTTCAAAGGGTCAAAGAGGGACACTTGAAGGGATTGTCCACTTTAGACAGTCCATTTTTGCTAGAATGGTCCACCGAAAATGAGTTGATCACGGGTTGTCCTAATGCTGAGACTTCCAGCGATCATCTCAAATCTGTTGAGGAATCTGGCAGCAAGTGTTCAAATTCCCTGCAGCGCCACCACAGGTGAAATAAAGCATAACAGTTCAAATTGAAATCAATAGGCTGTCCAGGAGTTTTCACAGAGAAGGAGCTAATATGCGGCTTTAAATCATGGTGAAACTTTATGAAGGAATATATGATATATATATATATGTATATATATATATATATATATATATATATATATATATATATATATATATTTATATGTATATATATATATATATATATATATATATATATATATATTGACCGTTTTTTTAAACAGAGACATTTCAGAATAAGGGACATAGGGATTTTGGTCAAAAGCAGTTCAAGTGGTTTTCCAGTTTAATGAACAGTAAATAAAACTAATTATATATAGTTTGTGTTTCAATTTCTTACCGTTTCCAAGATCTCCGCTTGCTGTCTGTGAATAAAAACATTCCTGGTTGAAAATGTCATCGTGATCATGTCCAACAGACACAGGTGAAAGGTTGGTTACAAGTGAGCTCTGATACATTTAGTAGATTGTACACTTGTTGACATGATCAGGATGTATTTTCAGCCTCTGCTTGCAAAAAAATACTATGTCCATTCACCGAGAGCAATCAGAGATCTATAAAAATGGTGGGGAATGTAAAGGGAAGGTGTCACGAATTATTTTTTTTTAATATAAATTAGCTTTTAGTATGTTATTAAAAGAAATTTTATTTATTTGTGTTTTTGTGTTGTTATTTTTTCTTTTTTCTTACTTTTACTTCTCTATGGGGGCTGCCATTTTTTTTTTCATCTCTGTATGTGTCGATTAATGACACATACAAAGATGGAATACGGCACATACAACCCCATAGAGAATGCGAACGGGAACCGTTCCATTCACTATAGCTACGCCGTCTCTGTGGGAACGGCGCATGCGCCGCTCCCACACAGTCCAGAAGGAAGGTCTTCGGCAGAGCGAAATCCGGCGCCATTTTCATGTGGACCGGAAGCCGAGGCCGGACAGTAAGATGACTACTTCCGGTCGCGGCTTCCGGACATATGTTCCAGGCAGCGAAGACGCGAGTAGTAGGATCGGAGGCGGCAGGAGCAGGTAAGTTATGTTTGTGTATGTGATGTGTGTATTATGTTCGTGTTATTCTGTGTGATTAGCACTGTATCTAATCCTCCTACACTGTGTGCCGCCATTTTCTGAGCGAATGCACAGTATAGGAGGATTAGAAGATTCAACCACCTCTTTCTCCCGGCACTAGCCAGAATAAGGGAGGGGGGATTCTGTGAGCTCACTAGAGCGTGTGTGTCTACACCAAATTTGCAGCATAAAGCAATGAGGTTGCTTTACCACATTGCAATGCTGCAATTTGGGGAATTGCTCCCTCTAGTGACCAACACATGGAAATGTTATAGATTAGAATCTAATTTATAATATTTCCTGACTTGTGAAAAAAATTAAAAAAATTAAAACAATGTTTAATCACTTAAATACTAACTGTTTAACTGAAAAAATAAAAATAAAATTCTAGCGACACATTCCCTTTAAAACCCCTTACCGACATTTGACGTATGCCTACGTCATAGACGCGTAGGGCAAATATGGAGCGGTCTCATGGAAGGCCACTCCATACAATACGGTTTCGGTTGTATGCTACAGCCGAAACGTCAAAGTAACGAGTGGGATCGCGATTAAACGCGATCCCGCTCGTTTAACCCATTAAGTACCGCGGTCAATAGCGACTGCGGCATTTAAATAGTTAGAAAAAGGGCTCAATAGAAGCCTTTCAGAAAGACGATATACTGCAATACATTAGTATTGCAGTATATAGTGCAAGTGATCCAACGATCCCTAGGGGGATTAATAAAAAAAGTAAAAATCAGTTAAATAAAGGGTTTTTCCCCCTAGAGCATAGTAAAAAAAATAAATAGATAAAAATAATTGGTATCGCCGCGTCCGTAAATGTCTGAACTATTACAATATATCATTATTTAGCCCGCACGGTGAACGCCGTCAAAAAAATTTATGTAAAACTCCAGAATCTCTGTTTTTTTGGTCACCTCATCTCCCAGAAAAATAGAATAAAAAGTGATCAAAACCTCGCATGTACCCAAAAATGTTACTATTAAAAACTACAGATTATCCCTAAAAAAAATAAGCCCTCATACCGCTTAATCGACGAAAACATAAAAAGTTATGGCTCTAGGAATTTGGCGACACAAAATAAAATGTATTTTTCAGTTAGTTTTTTACGTGTAAAATTAGTAAAATATTGAAAAAAACTATATATATTTGGTATCGGCATAATCGTATTGACCCACAGAATAAAGTTAATGGGTCGTTTTAATTGTACAGTGAATTCCAAAAAAGCTAACTTTTTTTTCATTTTCTACCCCACAAATATTTTTTCTTCCCATTTCCTACAACATTATATGGTACAATAAATAAATGGTGCCATGAAAAACTACAGCTTGTCCTGCAAAAATCAAGTCCTCATAAATTTATATTGACAGAAAAATAAAAAAGGTTTGGACTTTTGAAAGGTGGGGAGGAAAAAATAAAATTGGAAATCTGAAAAATGGCTGCGGCAGGAAGGGGTTAAACACAAAACAGTCTGTCTAATTTGACTGGGCAAATTATGCCGCATGCATCACTATTTTTCTCGTCAAAATGACGACCACTTTGGCGGATCCCGACCGACCCAATTGTATGTCAATAAGGGTGTGTCGGGTGCTGCTGATGTCCATTATGTGACTGAACCGGCGCTTTGTCATAGTCTCCGCTATAAATGGAGGCCATGACGCAAGATGTGGACACAACCTAAGGCCTCACGCACACGACCGTAGTGGTGTGCACGGGCCGTGATTTACAGCTCGGACGCAAATCAAGGGCCGTGTACATTGCCGTGTGCATTCATTTCAATGAGCCTGGACCGCAAAATGTGGCCGTAAAAAGACATGTCCGATCTTTTTGCGGTCCAGGCTCCCGGGGAATGCACGGACCGTGGAAACCATGGTCATGAGCATAGGCCCATTGAAATGAATAGAGCTGCAATTCACCCACAGATTTGCTGGTGAATTGCGGCCGCAAAAAATACATTCGTGTGCATGGGGCCTAACTTTGTTCTTTCATTGCTGCAGGAATGACAGGTGCCCCCCAGAGCAGTATTGTTTGGGGGACACCTGATGGTACAGGCATATTTAAATTATTTTGTGTTATTAGGTATTGTTTTGTTAATTTAAATTCTGTTTTTAGGTGCTTTGGTGTTGGTTTTGCAGTGGCGTAACTACCGCCGTAGCAGCCGTAGCGACTGCTACGGGGCCCGCGGCATGAGGGGGCCCGTGTCGCCCGCCGGCACGGGCCCCCACCATGGCCGGAGGCTCCGCTAGCAGCCGCTATGGCTGCTACAGCGGGACGCCACTGAACAGTACGGCAGAGCAGGGAGGTATCTCCCCGCTCTGCCATTAAACAAAAGACATGTATCCCCTATCCACAGGACAGGGGATACATCTGTGATCGCTGGCAGCGATAGGGAGAACCGGGGACTGAAAGTCCCCTGAAGTTCTCCATCACAAACCTCGGACTTCCGGGGTCTGTGTCGGCAGCTCCGTAGAAATGAATGGAGCGCCGGTCGCGCTTGTACGCATGCGTGACCAGCGCTCCTTTCATTTTTATTGAGCTGCGCAGACGCCGGAAGTCAGAGGTTAGTCATGGAGAACTTCAGGGGACTTTCAGTCCCCCGTTCTCCTTATCACTGCCAGCGATCACAGATGTATCCCCTATCCTGTGGATAGGGGATGCATGTTATTTGTGGGACACACTATAGGTTGCATTTTTTTTTGGGGGGCTGTATGGCGCTCCCTGCAGGGGGGGGGCGCTGTATGGCGTTCCCTGCAGTGGGGGCTGGATGGCGTTCCCTGCAGGGGGGGGGGGGGCGCTGTATGGCGTTCCCTGCAGGGGGGGCGCTGTATGGCGTTCCCTGCAGGGGGGGGGGGGGCGCTGTATGGCGTTCCCTGCAGGGGGGGGGGCGCTGTATGGCATTCCCTGCGGGGGGGGGGGGCGCTGTATGGCGTTCTCTGCAGGGGGGTGCTGTATGGTGTCCCCTGCAGGGGGGGGGCGCTGTATGGCGTTCCCTGCAGGGGGACGACGCTGTATGGCGTTCCCTGCAGGGGGGGGGGCGCTGTATGGCATTCCCTGCAGGGGGGGGGCGCTTTATGGCGTTCCCTGCAGGGGGGGGCGCTGTATGGCGTTCCCTGCAGGGAGGGGGCGCTGTATGGCGTTCCCTACAGGGGGGCGCTGTATGGCGTTCCCTACAGGGGGGGCTGTATGGTGTTCGTTACAGGGGGGGCTGTATGGCGTTCTCTACAGGGGGGGCTGTATGGCGTTAGCGCCATACAGCCCCCTCTGTAGATAACGCAATACAGTCCCCCTGTAGATAACGCCATACAGTCTCCCCCTGTAGATAACGTCACACAGTCCCCCCTGTAGATAACGCCACACAGTCCCCCCTGTAGATAACACCACACAGTCCCCCATGTAGATAACGCCACACAGTCCCCCCTGTAGATAACGCCATACAGTCCCCCCTGTAGATAACGCCATACAGTCTACAGGGGGGGGTTGTATGGCGTTATCTACAGGGGGGGCGCTGTATGGCGTTATCTACAGGATGCGCTGTATGGCGTTATCTACAGGGGGGGGCTGTATGGCGTTATCTACAGGGGGGACTGTATGGCGTTATCTACAGGGGGGACTGTATGGCGTTATCTACAGGGGGGGCTGTAAAAAAAGGCACTATCTACAAGGGGGGGGATGTGTGACACCCAGGGGAGGGGGGGCCCCCGTCAAAAGTTTGCTATGGGGCCCAGTCTTTCCTAGTTACGCCCCTGTCCCCCCCCCTTCTTTTGTTTCAGGTGGTACTTACCTGTTGGCTTCTAGAAGTTTTAGTTAATCCGCCCATCACCTGGTGTCTTCATCTGATTGGTAGCTGTGGAGAATGGTGGGAAAAATGTTGATACTCAAGATTCTGCCCGGCACCAGGAGTTGAACTTGATTGGCAGCTCAGATGTTTCGGCGGGAAGATATTCCTTTATAAAGCCATGGTCAGTTCCTGACCGTTCCTGCGACCAGCACCCATCTGCTCTCCCCAATAATTTGTATTTCCCCCTGGCTGTTGCAATTATTTATTAGAGGGTTTTTTTTGTCTCCCAGGGTAACATTATCATACAGCAATGTTGGATGTGATATAGGGATTTATAGGTCACATTACAGGGCACACAGTTTTGTTTTTCTTGATATTCCATTTATAGAGCATACATGCCTAAACAATGGACTGTCGGACTGATCTTACCATTGAGCAAGAAGAATCCATTATTTGACTAGAAACACAATGTGCTCCGTAAATTGTGCGAAGAGCCGACCATAGACAACAGTGAATGAATCGGCTCACAATACAAAAATGGCATTCACTTCTGATATACCGTCCCCAGACTCCGTGACATCACTGTCTTATGTATTTAATGGCGTTCGGGATTTTGGGCAGCGCATTATAATAACAATGCCTCATTGTCCTTCTATAAAGGATGTATGCCGTGGCTTCAGATATACATCACGACAACTCAGACACCGCACATCAGGATACAAATGTCTCAGCTTGGCATGTATGTACTGTATATAACCAATTACGTCTTAACGAAGAACCAGCCCTGCCCCTCGTCCACATCCTTGGGTTTTCAGACTTTTTTTCAATGTGAATAGAAATGATGACAATAAGCGAAGGAAAGTGATGTTTCTCAGCGGTCTAGATTACACCCACACAATACCTTCTTACCGGGCCTTCAAGACTGTTGTTAAGTCTTATACAGACCATATACAATACTGGAATTCAATGGCAGCATAAAAATAATACAGACATCTAGCGGACATACTCTTGAGTGACAGCTGCAGTCCGCAAGATTACATGCAACTCAATGTATTCATTTGGACTGCAGCTGTAGCTCAAGAGTTAAAGGAGTTATGTGGGGACCAAAAAGTTTTATCAGTGTAGTCACTGCAGTATGTGTGTACACTGCTAATATACATTTCGGTCCCCCGTCATGCTGATTTTGAGATTTTGGTAGCGCTGCTGTGGGACCAGAAGTCTATTTGCACAGTCTTCTTCGATGACTATACGACTCTTCGTCATGTGACCGACCCCGCTGTACTCTATACATACCTCCCAACTGTCCTGGATCCGGCGGGACAGTCCCGGTTTCTCACCGCTGTTCCACCGTCCCGGGCGGTCTGTAAATGTCCCGCTGGGCGCTGCATCAGAACAGCTGATTGCTGCTGACTGCAGCAGTGATCAAAAGAAGGCAGGAGTCTTGCGGTGGTGTTCTCACTGGGATTGATGCCGGCCCGTGACTGAACCAGTCCAGTCACCTGACCTGTCACCTGACCTCACCGGTCAGGTGACTGGACTGGTTCACTCCCGGGCCGGCATTGACACCAGTGAGAACGCCGCTGCAAGACTCCTGCCTTCTTCTGACGGTGAGTGACGTGTTCCGAGTGATGACCGTGTCTTCTGTCGCTCGCGCTCTCTCTCCTCCTCCTCACAGTGCAGAGTGCATGTGAGGAGGAGGGTTTTTTTTTGCTCCCTGTAGGAGTCGGAAACCCCAATACGCGGCCGTGGATTGGGGATTCCGCTACAGGAGAAGTGAGTGACTACAGTGTCCATATGTGGACACAGCGACGTCACTCACTTCTGAAGTGGAATCCCCGACCCTGTGGCCAGGGATTCCGCTACAGGAGAAGTGAGTGACTACACAGTCCATATATGGACACAGTGACGTCACTCACTTGTGAAGCGGAATCCCTGACCCTGTGGCCGGGGATTCCGCTACAGAAGAAGTGAGTGACCACACTGTCCATATATGGACACAGTGACGTCACTCACTTCTGAAGTGGAATCCCCATACCCTGTGGCCGGGGATTCCTCTCCAGGAGAAGTCAGTGACTACACTGTCCATATATGGACATTGAAGTCAGTGACTTCTCCTGGAAGGAAGGGGGGGGGGAAGGGTGCAACCTACAGGGGGCTGTGTGGCATTACCTACATGGGAGCTGTGTGGCATTACCTACCAGGGGGGCTGTGGCTTTATCTACAGAGGGCTGTGTGTGGCAACAAATTTAAATTAAATTCATTCGATTTTAAAATGGACAGGAAAAAAAACGGATGCAAACGGATCAAAATCGGCCGTTAAAAACGGCAACACGGCCCGGAACAGAATCGGAACGGATGCAAAACGGCTGGAAAAAACTGCCCAAAACGGCCGTTTTTATCGGCCGACACTCGGACCCTGTTGTGTGAATAAAGCCTACCTCTACCGCTCTGGCGGCAATGTGGCCCCTACAGGGGGATTGTGTGTGTAGCTATCTACTGGGGTCTGTGTGTGGAGCTATCTACAGGGGTGCTGTATGTGGAGCTGTGTACAGGGGGCTGTGTGTGGCGCTATCTACGGGGGGGGGGGCTGTGTGTGGCACTACCTAGGGGGGGCTGTATCTGACGCTACGTACAGGGGGCTGTATCTGGTTCTATGTACAGGGGGGCTGTGTCTGGTTCCATCTACAGGGGGGCTGTGTCTGGCCCTATCTACAGGGGTGCTGTGTGTGGAGCTGTGTACAGGGGGCTGGGTGTGGCGCTATCTACGGGGGGCTGTCTGTGGCACTATCTACAGGGGTTCTGTATCTGACGCTATGTACAGGGGGCTGTGTGTGGAGCTATCTACAGAGGGCTGTGTGTGGAGCTATCTACAGGGGGCTGTGTGTGGAGCTATGTAAAGGGGGGCTGTGTGTGGAGCTATCTACAGGGGGCTGTGTGTGGAGCTATCTACAGGGGGGCTGTGTCTAGAGCTATCTACAGGGGGGCTGTGTGTGGCACTATCTACAGGGGGCTGTATCTGACTCTATCTACAGGGGGGGCTGTGTCTGGCACTAACTACAGGGGGATGTGTGTGGAGCTATCTACAGGGGGGCTGTGTTCAATAGGAATGTTCATAGTTTTCTTCCAGTGGATACAATTCTGTCCATGGTCATGTGATGGAGACATGTGCTGGGATCATTAGAAGACACAGCCCTGATACACATACTGTAACTGTAACGAGCCCTGCACCTGTGTGTCCATCACATGACCATGGACTGAATTTTATCAACAGGAAGTAAAAAATGAAGGTTCTTGCTGATGACAACAAGCAGAGATCTTAAAAACCGTGATGAATTAATATAGTATATTGAAAAATTATATAACTTTTAATTGTACAATAAGAAAAACATTAATTTACTAAACGTGGACAACTCCTTTAAGCAGGTTTGCATTCAGGAGTTTTGGAAAGGTAAGTGACAACCCATTTTTGTGTTTTAATGACGGCCATATTGGTTGTCACCCAGCTTTCTCTGACATATTTTAGAAACCTCTGAATATTTATTTATTTGATTTTAAAGAGTCATGCTCTTTAAATATGGATAACGCCTATAATACCTATTAGATAAATCCCCATTCACTGCTCTTTAACGGGGTTGCTTGGTTTAGGAAACCTAGTTTCAATACCTCATTAGGGAGTGGAGAGTGGCAACAAAGAGCGTCCCTTGTTCTGGAGGACTCGGCACATCTTTGCATTACATAGAGAGCTGATTGATTTCCATAGGAACTGTGTAATGCTTAATTTCCCCTGTGGCGGCGCTACAGCGGAACTGTACACTTGCTGCCGTCTTCCCCAACAGATTGCAGCTGATCGCTGAGGGTCCCAGGGGTAGGACACAATGTAATCAGGTTATTTTTAGAGGTCTCTTCTAAGAAAATAGTGAACAACCCCTTTAAGAACCTTTCTTTTCCACTTATTTGCAAAATCTTGTTCTTATACTATAAAAGGATAGGCCTCGTTATTTGAGAATAATGAAATTATTATGGCATGGGAATCTGGGACACATGTTGTTTAAATATCCGAAATCTTTATTGATTATAAATACTCCAAAAATACCAGATGTGACTTAAGAGCTGGAAACATAAAGCGCTGCGGCCCATTCAGCGTTTCCTTCCTGTCCCATCTCCAGCATAGTTCATGAGCCCACAGACATGGAGATTTGCATACTGCAAGCAGGCAGTTAAATTTGACAATTCACGCTGCCTCATTAGCATTGTGTAATACCCAAGCCTCCAGATCTGCTTCTTGCACCATCTTGAAGAAAGACACTCAGCGTGAGCCAAGGGGGTCACCACATTCTCAGGGTAATCAGCTGTACTAAATTCAATTGTGACATGACAGTGCTTCCAAAAGTATTGAGGACAAGGGATCATCGTCAAATCGGGGAGACAGGAAATAAAGACCGTTGCCAAACATGTAATTATATATGTGAGAGGCCACCGAGACAATAGGGGCTTTTTCTGTGATTAGTTTTTGAAGGAAAATTTGCAAAACCCAAGTCCAGGCCAAACTGCCATGTTCTCCCATGTCTCTTGGTGCTCTGTAGGCAGGGTGGCATCAATAGGAGGTTATAGAAGTCAAGCTATGCTCAGTCATGCTCATAAAACCTGCGACCTTGCATGCTCCAAGGTCATTTGCCGCCTACATATTATATCTCAACAAAAGCAGTGTCAATTCGTAAAAATGGATTGAAGCTTACTGTTTAAGACGGTAAATAAATAAAGAAGAGAGTTTATTTTTCAAAGCAATTTTTGTTTGGCTTTTTTTTCCATTTCTTTATGTTTGTGTTACACATTGTTATAACTTTGATGAACACCATCAATTTTAAGTTCAGCATTCTGCGCTGATTTTTTTGTTATGTCTTTATAGCAGTTGAAACTCAGTTTTTTTGGATTCAGAGCTCCAAATTCCCTGCATAGACATAAATGATAAAATCCAAGCACCACTAGGGGAGCTTAGAAGCTTACTACATCCTCTTTTAGGCCTTGTTCACACAACACTAAAAAAAATGACGTGTAAACGTGTCAAGAACGCTGGCGTTTTTGGAAAGCACTTTTTAAAGTACAGGTGCGTTTTAGACGCGTTTTTTGGGTGCGTTCACACTATTTGCCGCATTTTTCGTGGCGTTTTTTGGCCATTGACCACCGCGGGCAAAAAACGCAATGAAAAACACTTTCTCTGTCTCCCATTGATATCAATGGGAGGTCAGAGACGGAATGGCCCGAAAGAAAGGGCATGTCGCTTCTTTTTCCCGTGAGCATTTTTTTCCAAAATCAAAGGGAGACGATTTTGGCTGTTTCCGATGTGGTTTCCGTTGTGAAAAAAATGCGGCAAAAAACTGTGAACAGGGCCTACATAGGACTTTCATTGACTATGGGAATTAGGCGCGTTTTTGGTGCGTTTTTCGGCGTGTTTTACATGCCAGTAATTGACCTGATGCTTTTTTTTACATGATGCATTAAAAAACGTGTTGTATGCACTATAATGCGTTTTCCCATTTAATGTCAATGGAAAGATTTAAGCATGGATTTTTTACGTGTTTTTCGGCGCTTGAAATGCGTAAAAAATGCGTCGAATACACGCTGTGTAAATAAGGCTTTATTTGTTTAATGTATACGGTATGTAAAAAAACTCTTGAGCTCCCCATAGTGGTGACTACAGGAAGTCATAATTTTATACTTTAACTTGATGTACAGTACTGCGCAAAAGTTTTGGTCAGTTGTGGAAAAAAGCTGCAAAGTAAGAATGCTTACAAAAATAGAAGTTTTAATAGATTTATTTTTTCATCAGCTAACAAAATGCAAAGTGGATGAACAGAAGAGAAATCTAAATCAAATAAATATTTGGTGTGACCACCCTTTGCCTTCAAAACAGCATCAATTCTTCTACACGGTTTTTGAAGGAACTCGGCATGGAGATTGTTCCAAACATCTTGAAAAACTTACCACAGATCCTCTGTGGATGTCGCTTCCTCAAAGCCTACTGTCTCTTCATGCAATCCCAGACAGACTCAATAATGTTGAAATTAGGGCTCTGTGGGGGGGGGGGGGGGCATATTATCACTTCCAGGGCTCCTTGTTCTTCTTTACGCTGAAGATCATTCCTAATGACATTAGCTGTATGTTTGGGGTCGTTGTCCTGCTGCAGAATAAATTTGGATCCAATCAGACGCCTTCCTGATGGTATTGCATGATGGATAAGTATCTGCCTGTTTTTCTCAGCATTGAGGATACCACTAATTCTGATCAAATCCCCAACTCCATTTGCTGAAATGCAGCCCTAAACTTGCAAGGAACATCTGCCATGCTTCACTGTTGCCTGCAGACTGTAGCGTCCATGACCGCGGACCATCAGATTACTCACCCCCCAACGGCCGCAGCCATGGACCTGTGAGCGCTGGCCCGCATCTCCTCACCAGGGGGACATCTCTGTCGGTGAGTACGCTATTCAGTTCCGCACCCTGGCAGCAGAGCTGTCCTGGAACAAAGAGGCCTTGGTGGCTACATTCTGGAAGGACTGTCTCATAAAATTAAAGACAAGCTTGCCGCTCGTGATCTGCCACCTAACCTGGATGACCTCATACTTCTAGCCACACGGATTGACATGAGGATCCAGGAGCGATCCCAAGAGGTTCATCGGGACAGAAGATTCCCTAAGCTGGCTCCTATCTTCCAGCAATTCCTGTTGCCCTTACCAGTTGTCCCACCAGAGGAGCCTACGCAGGTGGACCAGCTCAAACTGTCTGCCCAGGAGAAATACTGCAGATGCACTTCAGGACCTTGTCTGTATTGCGGCCTCGGAGGCCATGTTGTGCGTATGTGCCCTCAGAAGCAAAAGAAACTCCAATGCCTAGGATTGGTTGGAGAGACAACCCTAGGTGGAATGGCGCTAGATAGAAAGTTCTCCTCTAAACTGTCCATTCTCGTGACCATAGTAACCATAGTGTCTGGTGAAAAGACGCACCGGGTCTCCGTATATCTGGACTCAGGGTCCGCAGCAAATTTCATCCAAAAAGACCTAGTGGATCTTCTCCAGTTGCCCACAGTCCCTCTGGAGACGTCTTTGGCTGTTGCCTCGGTGAATGCACTGCCTCTGCCTGACCCGATCATATCTGAAACCAAGCTGCTGATGCTCCAAATTGGAGCCCTTCATTCGGAACTAATTTAGTTTCTAGTTTTGTCTAAAGCCATCAATCCTGTTCTACTGGGCCTACCTTGGCTCCGACTACAAGCCCCAGTCCTGGACTGGAATTCCGGAGAAGTTTTCCAATGGGGCTCCAAATGTCGCAGCCGCTGTCTGATACAGAACCATCCTGTCCAGCCTCCTCTGCCTCAGTTTTTGGCAGGATTACCCCCTATTTCTCTCAGTTTTCAGATGTCTTCAGTAAGAAGGAGGCTGAGACGCTTCCTTCACACTGGGCTTATGACTGGGGCAAATTCAAATGCGTCCCCTCCCCGTGGTTGGGAATACCCTCTCTCCTTGCCAGAGGCTAGATATCTTCCAAGATCTTTCTCTGTGTTGAGATCTATCTTGATATTCTGATTTTCTCTCCACATCCGACGACTCATCGGAGGCATGTTCGTCAAGTTCTACTGCGATTTAGGTAGAATCATCTGTATGCCAAACTGGAGAAGTGCGTCTTTAAAAAGAACTCTCTGCCCTTCCTGGGTTACATCATCTCATATCAAGGTCTCAAGATGGATCCAGAGAAAGTAATGTCCGTCGTGGAATGGCCACGTCCTCAGGGCCTGCGGTCCATACAGCATTTTTTGGCAATCGCCAACTTCTACCAGCAGTTTATCCCAAACTTCCCATCATTGACGGCTCCCATCTCTATCCTTACCAAGAAGGGTGTGAATGCCAAACTGCATTTAATAGACTCAATAATGCCTTTACCTCAGCCTCAATCCTCCATCATCCTGACATCTCTCGGCAGTTCTCGTTGGAGGTAAATCCTTCCTCTGTTGGTGCAGATGCACATCTGTTCCAGAGAGGCCTCAAAGTAAAAGCAGTGATATGTCACTATTACTCGAGACTTTTTTCCTCTGCAGAGCACATTTACTGTATCGGGGATCGGGAGTTACTGGCCATTAAATTGGCTCTGGAGGAGTGGAGACATCTGCTAGAGGGTGCAGCCCACCCCATCCTGATATACACCGACCAAAAGAACCTTACACATCTCCAGTCGGGTCAACGGCTGAACCCCCGTGAAGCCAGGTGGTCGCTGTTCTTCGCTCGGTTCCAGTTTGTGCTCCACTACCGGCCCATGGACAAAAATGTGACGGCTGATGTCCTGTCCAGGTCATTTGAAACAGAGGACACTGTGGAGCCTCTGCAAAGTATCATTGACCCATCCTATATTATTTCTGCTAATTCTCTGCAAGTTAGAGATGTCCCTCAGGGGAGGACTTTTGTGCGGTTGGCAGACAGGAGGAGAATCCTTCACTGGGGGCACAGCTCCAAACGGGCTGGGCACGCGGGTGCTCATAAGACCCGAGATCTGATTGCCCATAATTTCTGGTGGCCCACGCCCAAAAATATTGTGGACTTTGTCTCGTCCTGCACTATGTGTGCTTCTAACAAAGTTGCTCACTCCAAGCCTGCCTGTCTGCTCCAACCTCTCCCTGGCAGCATATAGCAATGGACCTTGTCACTGACTGTAATGGCAGGAAGGAGGTGAAGGGAACAAGTGAGCCCTAATCTACCCACCGCCCTGTCCCTGCCTACTTGCAACGACCCGCCCTAGGCGACGGGGTACAACTTGGCGGCGGTCCCTACGCTGTCTAAGTGCAAGGGAGTACAAACAGGGAACACGCAAGGGAATACAGTAGCCCACGGAACGCCGCGAGGAAACGGAGCGGTGAATGAGCCAGTCAGGATCAGGAAGTAGTGGAGTATACAAACGGGAGCACGGAGCAGAAGCAAGCCAGGGGCAGAGCAACGCAGGATAAACGGAACTGAAGCAAGGCAGAAGCACGGCAGAAGCAGGCTGGAGCAAGGCAGCAGTGGGGCCAGGAATCCAAGAAGAATAACAAGCAAGGAGGAAGAGAAAACGGCAGGTATAAATGGACAGGGGGCGGAGCTAACTCTGACTGACCAGGCCGCGATAGGCTCTCCCACTCCTGAGCCTGCCACCCTGATTGGTGGGAGCAGGTGTCAGTCTCAGAGGTCTGGCCTCAGGTGTCGACTGATTAATCCTGGGAGTATACCCAGACGTAGTGCCTGGCAGATCCTTTACAGTACTCCCCCTTTTATGAGGGGCCACCGGACCCTTACTAAGAGGACCCGGTTTAGTGGGGAAGAGAAGGTGGAACCTCCTGATCAATACCCCAGCGTGAACATCTCGAGCAGGTACCCAAGTCCTCTCCTCCGGCCCGTATCCTCTCCAATGGACCAGGTACTGGAGGGAGCCCTGGATCATCCTACTGTCCACAATCTTGGCCACCTCGAATTCCACCCCATCAGGGGTGAGAACGGGAACAGGAGGTTTCCTCGAGGGGGACCAGGACGGGGAGCAGCGTTTCAGGAGGGAGGCATGGAAGACGTCGTGTATGCGAAAGGATGGGGGCAGCTCCAGACGGAAGGATACAGGGTTGAGGACTTCAATGACCTTATAAGGTCCAATAAATCGGGGAGCAAACTTCCTGGACGGGACCTTAAGGCGCAAGTTCCTCGACGACAACCACACCAGATCCCCGACGACAAACCGGGGGTTAGCAGAACGTCTACAATCAGCCTGAATCTTTTGTACGCTCTGGGACGCCTCTAGGTTCTTCTGAACCTGGGCCCAGACTGTGCACAGTTCCCGATGAACGTCCTCTACCTCGGGATTATTGGAACAACCAGGGGAAACGGAGGCGAACCTAAGATTAAACCCGAAATTACAGAAAAACGGGGAGACCCCTGACGAGTTACTGACCCGGTTATTGAGGGGAAATTCGGCGAGGGGAAGGAATGAGACCCAATCAAATTGACAGTCAGAAATGAAACACCTTAAATATTGTTCCAGGGATTGGTTAGTCCTTTCCGTTTGGCCATTAGTTTCGGGATGGAAGGCGGAGGAGAAGGATAGATCAATCTCCAACTTTTTACAAAAAGCTCTCCAAAATAAGGAAACAAATTGTACCCCTCTGTCCGAAACGATATTGACTGGGGCCCCATGGAGACGCAGAATGTGTTTCACAAACAAAGAAGCTAACGTCTTGGCGTTAGGTAGTTTCTTAAGGGGCACAAAGTGGCACATCTTGCTGAAGCGGTCTACTACCACCCACACCACCGACTTGCCCTGAGATGGAGGCAAATCGGTGATAAAATCCATGGAGATATGGGTCCAAGGTCTCTGGGGAATGGGCAAGGAACGTAGTAAGCCCACAGGTCGGGACCTAGGGGTCTTGGACCTAGCACAGACCTCACAAGCGGCGACGTAAGCCCTAACGTCTTTAGGCAACCCAGGCCACCAATAGTTTCTGGTAATGAGGAGTTTGGTACCCAAGATGCCAGGATGACCAGATAGAGCGGAGTCATGGTTTTCCCTGAGTACCCTTAGCCGGTATTGCAGGGGGACAAACAGTTTGTCCCCAGGGAGGTTCCCGGGAGCTGAACCTTGATCAGCCGCGATGTCAGAGGCTAAGTCAGAATCAGTGGCAGAAACAATTATACCAGGGGGTAAAATACAAGCAGGATCCTTCTCAGAAGGAGGATTAGCCATGAAACTACGTGACAGTGCATCAGCCTTAATATTTTTGGACCCAGCCCTATAGGTAACCAAGAAATTAAATCTGGTAAAGAATAGTGCCCAACGAGCTTGTCTAGGATTAAGCCTCCGGGCAGATTCTAGGAAAACCAGATTATTGTGGTCAGTAAGGACCGTTACCTGGTGTCTGGCCCCCTCCAAGAAGTGACGCCACTCTTCAAAAGCCCATTTAATGGCTAAAAGTTCGCGGTTGCCAATATCATAGTTACACTCCGTGGGCGAAAACTTCCTAGAGAAGTAAGCACAGGGGCGGAGATGGGTGAGGGAGCTGGTACCCTGGGACAAGACGGCCCCCACTCCCACCTCGGACGCGTCAACCTCCACAATAAATGGCTCCCTTTGGTTGGGCTGAACCAGCACGGGGGCCGAGATAAAGCACTTCTTGAGGGTCTCAAAAGCCTGGACGGCCTCAGGGGGCCAATGGAGGACATCAGCACCCTTGCGAGTGAGGTCCGTAAGAGGCTTAGCAACGACCGAGAAGTTGGCAATAAATCTCCTGTAATAGTTAGCGAACCCCAAAAAACACTGTAGCGCCTTCAGGGAGGCAGGTTGGACCCTTTTCCGCCACAGCCTGAACCTTGGCAGGGTCCATGCGGAATTCATGAGGAGTGAGGATTTGACCTAAAAATGGTATCTCCTGTACCCCAAACACACATTTTTCGGTCTTCGCAAACAGATTATTTTCCCGAAAGACCTGGAGGACCTTCCTGACATGCTCCACGTGCGAGGACCAGTCCTTGGAAAACACCAGTATGTCATCAAGGTACACTACAAGAAAATTACCCAGGTAATCTCTCAGAATTTCATTAATAAAATTCTGGAAGACGGCAGGGGCATTACACAACCCAAAGGGCATGACTAGGTATTCGAAATGACCTTCGGGCGTGTTGAACGCAGTTTTCCACTCATCCCCCTCTTTGATGCGGATAAGGTTATATGCCCCCCGTAGATCGAACTTAGAGAACCATTGGGCCCCCTGAACCTGATTAAAAAGATCCGGAATCAAAGGAAGTGGATACTGGTTCCTTACTGTGACCTTATTCAAGTTCCGATAATCAATGCACGGCCTAAGACCACCATCCTTCTTCCCCACGAAGAAGAAGCCAGCACCTACAGGAGAAGTCGAGGGGCGAATGAAACCCTTGGCCAGGCATTCTTGGATATACTCCCTCATAGCTTTACGTTCAGGACATGAAAGATTAAATATCCTCCCCTTAGGAAGCTTGGCACCAGGCACCAAATCGATGGCGCAATCGTAATCTCTATGAGGGGGCAACACCTCGGAGGCCTCCTTAGAAAACACATCAGCGAAGTCCTGAACAAACTCAGGAAGCGTGTTTACCTCCTCCCGGGGAGAAATAGAGTTAACCGAAAGACATGACATCAGGCAATCACTACCCCATTTGGTGAGATCCCCAGTATTCCAATCAAACGTGGGATTATGCAGCTGCAACCAGGGAAGACCTAATACCAGATCGGACGATAATCCCTGCATCACCAGTACAGAGCACTGCTCCAAATGCATGGAGCCAACACGGAGTTCAAAAACAGGAGTATGCTGAGTAAAATAACCATTAGCAAGGGGAGTGGAGTCGATACCCACTACCGGGATAGGATAAGGTAAATCAATAAAAGGCATTTTTAGAGACATAGCAAATTCCACAGACATGATATTAGCAGATGAGCCCGAATCCACGAAGGCACTGCCAGTGGCAGACCGGCCAGCAAACGAGACCTGAAAGGGAAGCAAAATCTTATTGCGTTTAGTATTAACGGGAAATACCTGTGCGCCCAAGTGACCTCCCCGATGATCACTTAGGCGCGGAAGTTTTCCGGCTGCTTATTCTTGCGCCTGGGACAGGTGTTCAGTAGATGCCCACAATAGAAGCAGAGACCATTCTTCCTGCGAAACTCTCTACGTTGTCGAGGGGACATGGAGGCCCCAAGTTGCATAGGTACCTCCGAGTCCTCCGTGGAAGAGCGAGGAGACAGGACCTCGGGGGGAATCGCAGGGCAGTCAGAGGGGAAAACATTGAAACGTTCAAGCTGACGTTCCCTGAGACGTCGGTCAAGTCGTACTGCTAGGGCCATAACCTGGTCTAGGAAGTCAGAAGAGGGGTAGCTAACCAGCAGATCCTTCAGGGCGTCAGGTAATCCTAACCTAAACTGGCACTTTAGGGCCGGGTCGTTCCACCGAGAAGCTACGCACCACTTTCTAAAATCAGAACAGTATTCCTCAACAGGTCTCCTACCCTGACGTAAGGTCACCAGCTGACTCTCGGCTAAGGCAGTCCTGTCAGTCTCGTCGTAAATGAGACCGAGGGCAGAGAAAAACCGATCAACGGAGGAAAGTTCAGGGGCGTCAGGAGCCAAGGAGAAGGCCCACTCTTGGGGCCCTTCCTGGAGTCGGGATATAATGATACCCACCCGCTGGTTCTCAGAACCTGAGGAGTGAGGTCTTAGGCAGAAATAAAGTCTGCAACTCTCCCGGAAGGAGAGAAAAGTCTTACGGTCCCCTGAGAACCGGTCAGGTAACTTGAGGTTGGGTTCTAAAGGTGAGGTGAGGGGTACTACAAAGGCAGCGTCAGACTGATTGACCCTCTGAGCCAGGGCCTGGACCTGTAGGGAGAGGCCCTGCATCTGCTGGGTCAGGGTCTCAAGGGGGTCCATGATAGCGTCAGCGTAGAAGAAATGGTAGACTAGGTAAGGGCTTGTTATTATGTAATGGCAGGAAGGAGGTGAAGGGAACAAGTGAGCCCTAATCTACCCACCGCCCTGTCCCTGCCTACTTGCAACGACCCGCCCTAGGCGACGGGGTACAACTTGGCGGCGGTCCCTACGCTGTCTAAGTGCAAGGGAGTACAAACAGGGAACACGCAAGGGAATACAGTAGCCCACGGAACGCCGCGAGGAAACGGAGCGGTGAATGAGCCAGTCAGGATCAGGAAGTAGTGGAGTATACAAACGGGAGCACGGAGCAGAAGCAAGCCAGGGGCAGAGCAACGCAGGATAAACGGAACTGAAGCAAGGCAGAAGCACGGCAGAAGCAGGCTGGAGCAAGGCAGCAGTGGGGCCAGGAATCCAAGAAGAATAACAAGCAAGGAGGAAGAGAAAACGGCAGGTATAAATGGACAGGGGGCGGAGCTAACTCTGACTGACCAGGCCGCGATAGGCTCTCCCACTCCTGAGCCTGCCACCCTGATTGGTGGGAGCAGGTGTCAGTCTCAGAGGTCTGGCCTCAGGTGTCGACTGATTAATCCTGGGAGTATACCCAGACGTAGTGCCTGGCAGATCCTTTACACTGACCTTCCTTCCTCTGCAGGATGCAATATGGTCTGGGTCGTGGTGGACCAGTTCTCAAAGATGACTAATTTTATCCCGCTGACCGGCCTACCTTCTGCTCCTCGGCTGGCGAATCTCTTCATCATCATTTTCTTCAGCCTATCATCCCCAGTGTAATGTCTACGTCGAGGATTAACTAAATCATGAAGAATTATCTTTGCCACTTCATCTCCATTCAGCATGATGATTGGGTGCAGCTTCTTCCATGGCCCGAATTTTCGTACAACAACCACACAAGTGAGTGCAGCTCTGCAGTTGCTCCCAGCAGTTCTTCCGATGTATTCGTGGTTAAGGAGATCCTGGACTTCAAAAAAGTAGGAGGAAGAACGTTTTATTTGGTGGATTGGAAGAGGTTTGGTCCAGAGGAGAGGTCCTGGGAGCCAGAAGAGAACCACAATCCTCCTGCCCTCATTAAAAAGTTCCTCTCTCGCTCTGGTCCCAAGAAGAGGGGGCGTAAGAGGGGGAATACTGTAGAGTCCACGGCCGCGGACCGTCGGGATTACTCTCCCCACGACGGCCGCAGCTATGGATCTGCGAGCGCTGGCCCGCATCTCCTCCCCAGGAGATGCCAGCGCTCACTTACGCTCCATTCTGCTGTGTACCGTATTGTGCTCTCGCAGGCTCGTGCCCGGCCTTAAAGGACCAGCGCGCGCACATGAAAATAATAATCAATTAACCCATGATTACCCTGCTCATTGTGTGAACATTGTTGTGTCTACCCTTGTTAGTCTTGCAAATGGTCCCTTAGTGTTATCCTGTTCCTAGTATTCCCGTACATGCTACCTTTATCCTGTGTCCTGTGCTACCGTTGTTCCTGTGCCTTAGAAAGTTGGAGTTGTGTTATGCCATCGGTCATCCCTGCTGTGTTACACCACACCTGGTGTCTGCTGCCAAGTTCCCATCTGAGCCTAGCCATTACTATTGTCTGAACTGCTACAGGTACCCTTGTGCTTGGACTATATAGACATTGACTTGGTACACTGTTTGGCCAGCTGCTATCCCACTACTGTGGTACGGCCCAGTGGGTACATATACCCACAGATTGTGACACAGACACTGATTATTGTACCGTTCTCCAGCCCTTTGGCGAACAAACAGCCTTCTATTGCAGCCAAATATTTAAAATTTTGACTCATCTGCCCAGAGCACCTGCTGACATTTTTCTGCACCCCTGTCCCTATGTTTTTGTGCATAGTTGAGTCGCTTGGCCTTGTTTCCATATCGAAGGTATGGCTTTTTTTTTTTCCACAATTTTTCTATGAAGACCACTTCTGGTCAGACTTCTCTGAACAGTGATAGGTGTAGAAATAGAGACCTTGCTGATGCAGTATAACCTCGTACCGTATTGCTGTTCTCAGTCTTGCCATGGTGGACCTGTGACATGAAACTGTCTTCCTCAACCTCACCTTTGTATCAGAGTTTGACTATTCCTCACCCAGTTTTAAGCCTCGGTTAAGGACTGTGTTCGAACCTCCATAAAAAAATGATGTTCGTTATCACTTGTTTGGTATAATTAGTTAATCATACACCTGACTATAACCCTACAAAATCCATGGCTTTGTGCAAGTGCACCTAGAGGAATTGATGCTGCTTTGAAGGCTGTCACACCAAATATTGATTTGATTTAGATTTCTCTTCTGTTCATTCACTTTGTATTTTTTTAATTGATAAAAAAAAACTATTAGCACATCTATTTTTGAAAGAATTGTTATTTTGCAACATTTTTCCAAAACTGCCTAAAACTTTTGCACAGTACTGTACAGTATATCATGGGGCAAATTTCAGTAATATATAGAGTATACAGTTTATAGTTTTCCTATTTTTTCATTCATGTTATTAAAGGGTACTCCCAGAATCAACACTTATCACTTATCCTAGGTGATAAGTGTCTGATGGCTGGTGGCCCGACTGCAAGGACCCCCACGACCACTAGACCTATGTACCCTGAGCCCCCCCCGTTCCTTCTCATTGTACAACTGCAGTGATAAGAACTTTGAATGAAGTGGTAGACGAGTACCCTCCACCTACCATGTGTCATTTACTGGTATCCCCTTTTAGCCCTCTCAGACACCAGAGACTGGGTGCACACCGCTGGCCAGCTATCACAATGGTTTCTATTGACCATGGAAACATTGGTAATACAGCTAGTATAAGGCTACATTCACACGAACGTGGCCAACTTCGAACGTGAAAAACTGAAGTTTTGCACGTCCGAGGTGGACCCGTACGGGACGCGTTATCACACATCCCCGTAGACTAGAGTCTATGGAGGAAAGCGTGAAGCTCAAAAAAATAGGACATGTCCTATTTGTTCACGGACCCTTCACATGCCCTGTTGAAACAATGGTCGTGTGAATGGCCCCATTGAAATACATGAGTCCGTGTGACGGACATCGTTTTAACGGCCGTCACACGGACATGATGCACGCTCGTCTGAATGAGCCATAACCAATGTGGGAATAAACAAGGCAACCTGAAGGAGACGATGAAACCTCCTTTTCTACAATATATAGTATTTCTACTTGTTGGAAGTGATCTCTGCCCACGTAGCCATTAGATTTAGCCATGTTTGATCTGGTACCAAAGTATCTGATGTAAAAAATGTAGAACATTTTTGCAATTACGATGTTCTTAATACCTCAAGTATTCTGGGGTACTAATTCAGAATTCAGTAAAAAAAACTTGACATGTTTTTGTATTTTTCCCTCCCACATTGAATCCATTCATACATTGATATCAAGTATTAAGAATGAGTCCTAATTGTTCGGTTAGGACACCTTCTGAATGAATTGTCTCCAGTAAAGAGATGCAGCAGACCAGTAGTTAACCCCTCGTAACGAACATCTCCTCATGAGGAATTACATCCTAATTGCTTCTCTTCATGAGCTTTTGTTTACAATTTAAATTGGATGAGATTACAGCTTTGTATGGAGAGACAAAGACGGATGGAGAAAAAGCAAAAAAGAGAGGAAATCGAGTTTGGATAAAAGGGAAGGTGCTCCCCCAGGGCAATAGAAAAACCTTCCTGTGAAATGCTTCGGTTTTAGTTGTACATGTTTATTAAAGGCCCTTGAAATAGGTACTACGCTCAGTGCATTGGTAATTCTTGTGTAAGCTAGATAGCCTTCAGTCTCAAGGGGGAATTAACATCATTGTTGATGGAACAAAACCTTCTACATCAAGCTTAAGGTGTTACCGAACAGCTGCTGTGTACTTCTACAGAGAGTCCAAGAGAGAGAAAGCATATTTCAAGAAGTTCATAGAAAAAGCTGAAGAAAAAGAGTTTTTGTGTCCTACAAGCCTTTTAAGGCCAAGGAATAAATTAAATCTTGAACTGGAACGCCCCATAAAATGCAAGGGTCTTAAGAATACACAGTGCGCTTTTTGTACTCGCAAGCATTTACGTACATTGTGTCAAATGGATTAAAGGTCAAACATGTTTCTCTATATTTTGAAATATTTCTGAAAAATACGTTCTACTGGTTGTTCAAAAACAACGCTTTTTACTTAAAGCTAAAACTATATTCTTAAACTTGGCTTTAATTTGTATATAATCAGGATATGATGGAGTATGATTTAGTTCAAAAGTTAGTCAAACTACCTGACAACTTACTTAGAATTAAAACGTTTTTCTATAGTTTCTTTTTGTAGGAAGGAATGAGGACGTGTTAGCACATGAGTGGCAAACTACACAATGATTTCTAAAGTGCTCTCCCCAAATCTACTAGACCCCAGATCATCATAATCTAAACGCCAACACAAATTTCTCAGTAGAATGGAGACAATGTAAGTACAAAGAAAATGTTTTCGTTTGATAAAATTCCTTGGGTCTAGTGCCCATTGAACCATAAATCCTGCTTTTTCTACGTATATGCCCACATTTCTTGGGTTAAGGCATGAACAACAAAAACAAAAGCATGGGAGGTGAGTAAAAAAATGTAAAACTCATTTCGAGGGGTCAGTTATGACCCGTGGAGGACAGTCAGGGAAGTTGCCATCTTTGTTAATCGTATTGGATGGTGGGAATGTCAATCAATCCAGAAAATGTGATAGTTTTTTTGGAATTTAACTTATTTCAAAAATAAAAATTTTCATGAGCCATTGTACGCTATGTTATCAAGGAAACCGGCTAAGTGAACAGTCTCAAAGTTTGGTATGAGGTATTTACTGAAATTATGCTCTTGGTCCCTAAAAAAATCTGTAATGGCCAGCTGCCTGAAATTGTGCGAACTTATACACTAAGACGTAGATGGACCCAAGTAACTCATTGGCGTAGATTCGATATTAGTCATCAACTTGAAGAGGGGAGCCAGGTTATTAATAATAGAGAACGTCATGTTGTTTTGTGGTCCATCTTTGCTGATTGGGTGCCTAAACATGGATCACATGAGCAGCAGTATGTTTGTGTAAATTGTTCAATCACTATAAACATAACCTTAAAGCGGTTTTCCGCTTTGGACAATCCCTATTTGTAAGGAGGGTCCCTTGACAATAAGGAGATCACAAAATGTCCCCCTTTCGGGGCACCCCGCGATTAGCTGTAATCTGTGGGGAAATCTGGCAGTAATTGTTAAATTTCCCTACAGCGCCACCATAGGAGAGATTTAGCATTACACATTGCAACTCAATGGATTGTCTGTATAATGCAGGACAGGACAGGTCCTCCAGCAGTAGAGCCGCTCTTTGCATCCGCTCTCCAAGAAATGATGATACTCAACACAGGATCTCCCCCAGAATTCCCTAATATGGTATATGAAAATGGGTTTTCGAAACTAGACACCTCTTTAAGAAAATGTGCAGACTACATGAGCAGAAACCAGAATGACAGTGTTGGTGTGATCGTGGCAATGACGGAAATTAGTGGGGCAAGGAATGTAATAGTACAGCAAACCAGTACCTAATGCATAAGACCAAGAGTAGAACATAATCACTGACTCTTGAAGTCAAAGGTCTTTTAGATCAGGGCAGTTTTTGGAAGAAATTGTAGAGGGGAAAGAGAGGGTAGGAGGAAACCTCCAGCTCACCAGCTCCCCGTTCTTGTGTTCGGATCTCGCCTGGATCTCCGCGACGGCACACGGCAGGCAATGTAGAAGAAAGAAAGAGAGGGTCCAGCGATGTATAATAAATGTGGGGAAACACGGTTTGCACTTTATTTAGATATGAACAATCAATAGCGAACACAGGAAGAGTAACAAGGTGGTTAAGATGGCAAATAAGTAGAAGCCTACGCGTTTCGAGCACGATCTGTGCTCTTATTCATGGCTAATTCAAGGATTGAATTAGGTACTGGGCCGCGGTATCTGGTATCCACCCCGGTGGTCGCAGGGAATTCCAGGCGAAAAAACGCACCAAATTGTGGATGACGTTTTATCCCGGGAGACCGCTGCATTTTTTTTTCTGAGTTGCTTTTTTGCTGCAGAATCGCGGCAATTCCGCCGCAATAAACGCAACAACTGCTATTTGTTGTGGGTTTTATCTCCCCATTAAAATCTATCCATTTACCTGGATGATGCACACGAAAATGTTTGCATATGGAATAGAGTTTTCTTAGACTGTCAAGATCCGTGGATCTTTGTTGCGTTGCTGCTGGGATATCTTTAACATGTACCTGGATTCAAACAAATGGTTTCCTGGACGTAAACCCAATATAAATGTGACTGATGAGGTGGCATAATAAATAACTGATGTTTTTCAATTAATGGGATTAATAATTAAAAATTCCCTTTTTTCTGTGTAATCACACAAATCTAGAGGATGAACAGGCACTGTAGGCAGAAGAACCCCACTTGGGGCCATTTCATCCAAAGATGAAGGTAGGCCTAGATGACACATAATGACTTTGTACCAAGAAATCACGTAGAGTCTACTTCATTTTCAATAACCTTTTGCTAATTTGCTAAGTAAGTGTGTAAGGCCTCGTTTACACGAGCGTGATATACGTCCGTGCGACGCGCGTGCTTTTCACGCGTGTCGTACGGACCTATGTAAGTCTATGGGGACATGCGTGAGTCCGCTGAAAAAAACTCACGACATGTCCTATAATTGTGCGCTGTTCGTGCATCACGCACTCATTGAAGTCAATGGGTGCGTGAAAATCACGCAGGTCACACGGAAGCACTTCCGTGCAAACAGCGTGATTCGCGCAACAGCTGTCAAACTCTGAATGTAAACAGAAAAGCACCATGTGCTTTTCTGTTTACAAACATCGAAACGGAGTGTCATAATGATGGCAGATGTGCGAAAATCTCGCAGCCGCGCATCATACGCTGATGACATACGGAGCTATTAAGTGCCTTTTGCGCATGCAAAAGACAGCGTTTTTTGCGTGCGCAAAACGCACATGCTCGTGTAAACCAGGCCTAAGTTTGGGTCTTGAGTATTGGTCAAGTCCGCATCATCTCATCCCACCTTGTGTGGTAATTGGTAATTTATGATGTACATACCTTGGGAATCAATAGCTGGATTCTGTTTCAATCTGTTTCAATCTTAGTTCTTAAAGGGGTTATCCGGAGAAACGAAGCACTTCTAGTAATATATTAAGATTTAAACTTGTTTACCAATATACTTGAATTTTCACTTTTGCCCAGAAACGCCAAACGAAATTCCGGTGACGTAATCTCAAAATTCTGCAATTCTGACCCAACTGATGACGTGCCGACAAAGCCCCATGTCACATTTGCCTGCTTCTTACTCCCGTTGGCGCCTCATGAAACATCTAACCAAAAGGGGTGGGCACTGCTACTAAACCTTCCTAAGCCACAGTGGCGGATTAAGTAGACCATGGGCCCTGGGCTGTTACCCAAACTTGGGCCCCCCTTCCGCACCGCCGCCCTCACACGCCGTAACTATTTTTAACACTACCTTTTTGGGCAAGCATTAACAAATGGGTGTTACGATTCCCCTTGTCACAGGGCTGTGTCCCTACATACTGACAGTATCACACTGTGCAGGGACACGTCCTCCTGACAAGGGGAATTGTCTATCAGTCCTGGACTGCAGAAAGACTTTTTGTGAAATACAAGGATTTCCTATAATAAACATGTCAGGAGAGGTGACAGATTTTCTATAAATCTAGTGACTCACAGGTGATGACGTCTCAGATTCTAGTCGTTTTTTTCCCCTCTTTTCTTCTCCATCCGGTCCGGAGCTCATGACGGGTTCTACCGGCCATGACCCATTTCTGCAGAATTTGCCACTCAGATGTCTTCAGCTCCTCACTTTTCCAACATTTCCACACCTATAAACGAAAATAAAATTATCATGGTGCCACATACTGTTCCCCTAAATATAATAGCACCAAACACTGCGCGCCTGAATATAATAATACCATACACTGTAAAACACCACATACACACAGTCCCCTGTACATAGTGCCACACACAGCCCCCTGTACATAGTGCCACACACAGCCCCTGTAGATATTACACAACCCCATAGATAGTGCCACACAGCCCCCTGTAGATATCACACATCCCCCCGTAGAGAGCATTACACACAGCCCCCTATAGATAGGGCCATACAGCCCCCCTGTAGAGAGCGCCACACAGCCCTCCCCCTCTTGTAAATAGCGCCAAAAAGCCCCCTATAAAGAGCGTCACACACATACCACTGTGGATAGCGCTACACAGCCCCTTCTTGTATATAGTGCTACACAGCCCTCCCCCTTTGTATATAGTGTCACACAGCACTCCCCCTTTGTATATAGGGCCACACAGCACTCCCCCCTTGCATATAGGGCCACATAGCCCCCCTTGTATATAGTGTACTCATTGCTCCCCCCTTTGTATATAGTGCCACACAGCACTCCCCCCCTTTGTATACAGGCCCACACAGCGCTACCCTCCCCCATGTATATAGGGCCACCCAGCACTTCCCCTTGTATATAGTGTAACGGAGCAATCACCCGCTCCTTGAATATGAACACACCGAAAGTCCCCACCTAAAAAAAAATATAACGTTTACTTACCTTACCCAGTGGTGGCCGCTCCAGCTGGACGCGTGTGAATCCTCCGGACTAGACGCATGTGCAGACCGGCGTGATGCAGTACCTCATCACGCCGGCCTGCGCAGGGAGTCTTCCCAGTGCCTTATAGGCTGCAAGCCAAAGGTGACCAGCTGCAGCCTATAGTATTAATTTGTATCTAAGTCCTGAGGACTCTGATACAAATGAATGTGCTAGCGACGCCATGCGATCATGTGCGGTTCAGCCGGCCATGGGCCCCGGGCGGCCGTCCGAACCGCCCTAATGATAATCCGCCACTGCTAAGCCAGCCCCTTATAAGTCCCAGCTCTCTCTTGTGGGCGGCGATTAGGCTAACGAGAGAACAGTAATGCATAATGGCACAGGTAGTACAACGGCGCCAGTCTAGCATTAAAGGGAATGTGTTGCTAAAATTTTTTTTTCAGTTAAACAATTATTTAAGTGATTACACATTGTTTTAATTTTTTTAATTTTTTCACAAGTCAAGAAATATTATAAATTAGATTCTAATTTATAACATCTCCATGTGCTGGCCACTAGAGGGTGCAGTTCCCAAAATTGCAGCATGGTCAATGTGGTAAAGCAACCTCATTGATTAATGCTGGAAATTTGAGGTGGACACACTCTCTCTAGTGTCCTCACACAGTCCCCCTTCCCTTCTTCTGGCTAGTGCCAGGAGATGGAGGGGTTTGAATGTATTCAAACCTCCTACACTGTGTGTCGCCATTTTTTGAGCGACTGCACAGTATAGGAGGATTAGCCAGAATCCTGAAATAGAGGCAGCACTCCAGTATTTATAAAAATCCCAACATTTTTATTTGCCTATATGTTGGGTGAATAACATTTTTGGGATTTTTTATAAATACTGGAGTGCTGCCTCTTTTTCTGGATTGTGGCTGTGCATATTTGGGGTCTTACGTCAAGTTTCCCCTGAGGATAGGCACCCATATTGCATGCTACGGTGCAGCTCCTATACTTTGTGTAGGAGGATTAGATACAGTGCTCAGCAGACAGTAATACACGAACATAATACACACGAACATAATACACACATTACATACACGAACATAAATTACCTGCTCCTGCCGCCGCCTCCCCTCCTGTTCCTTGCGCCTTCGCTTCCTTGAACATATGGCCGGATGCCGCAGCCGGAAGTTGTTATCTTACTGTCCGGCAGCGACTTCCGGTCCACATGAAAATGGCGCCGGATTTCGCTCTGCGAACGAGCTCCGTTTTGGTCTGTGTGGGAGCTTCAGAGAATGGAACGGCTCCCGTTCGAATTCTCTATGGGGTTGCATGTGCCGTATTCCATCTCTGTATGTGTCGTTAATCGACACATACAGAGATTAAAAAAAACATGGCAGCCCCCATAGAGAAGTAAAAAGTCAGAAAACATAAAAAAGTAAAAATGAGAACACAATTTAATAAAATGTTTGAAAATATTACATTAAAAGCAATATTATAAAAAAAATAAAAATTCATGACACCTTCCCTTTAAGTACTGCCTACAAACCGGAAATGTGGGAACATTTGTAACGCAATATCGGCAGTAGGTTATGGACACAAATTTAGACATTTTCATTGTATAATGTTATATTGGCATGTGTTCGTGGAGGTTGTTTTTTTGTTTGTGCCGTCGGACAACCCTTTTAGCCCCTTTGAATGTGAATTTGATCATATCTAGATACAGATCGAGTGCCTGTTTCTCAAATTCTTGCACTTGATCGCAGATCTATCTGGCACATATAAACAATCTTAGTCTTTCCATAGGACATCCGGGGCCCTACGCCAATCAGCACAATGAAGGTGCGAACTCCGCTTCTGCTTCATTGTATACACAGGTTCAATGGCTTGTCCATATGGCCGGCTGTGTCTGGATAGGCCATCAATGTTTAACTCTTGTAAAGCCTCTTTTTTAAGGTTAGAGTTCAGCTGGTTTACAAAGATGTCAACAAGTTGAAATAAAATTGTTGGATTGCCACAGTCTCGGTTGTTCCCTATGGCCATTGCCAGAGTTTTTGCGATGGTCCCAAGGTTATTTGCACCTTTTTTTTTCCCATAGGGAAAGACCAATGTAACCAAGTTCTTATTAGATATATACTTCTTAAATTTGATGGATAACTCCCATAGGTTACCTGCAGGGATTGTAATTCACATACTCAGTGCACTAAAAATACGGATTAAATGTAGAGATCGGATCTCATTGCACTTGAGTTGTGTTGAGGTTTTTATTAACAGTTATCAACCCTTTGCGAAACATTATGGTTCCAAAGAAAAATTCTCCAAAGGAGGACATTAAATATTTTTTCAAATTTTACTTTTTTATTCCAAAAAATTAGGATCAGAAATGAGTGACTTCTCCAGTGCAACCAAAACAAATAATGCTATACATTTTCTTTTTATATTATCCTGTGTGTACGAGTGCAGCCATTTTAAAAATGTATCATGAAATAAAGATTTAGTGCAGACTTCTGTGTCTCCATGGTAACAGACTACAAACAAACCATATGTGTAGTCTTATCCATGGGAACTGGGAGATGGAGGCCCCTAGGTGGTGGCACTTGCTCCTTTTGCTTTCCCTATAATATGTCCCTGACTCTGATCCTGTACACACAGTGTTTACTTGTAGTTTGTAATAGTTAAAACATATAAGTATGAATTGCGGCTTATACATAAAATGGTAGGAGAGATTTAATGAAGACTATTTGCAAAGTGACTTCATTTTTTTTTTTTTAGATGGTTGAAAAAGTGTACCTATCCTTCAATACAAATATATGTTGCTGGTGCCTGCTGTATCGTTATGTTACTTTGATTATATTACTTCTCCTAGCAGCATAGTTATAAGGGGTCGCAGCAATGGCAGTTGTTAGGCCCCCTGCAATACATCTGCGGGACGTGACTCATGTGGGGATGCTGCATATACAACATAAAAGTAGCCGCTCCGTGCAGGAGAGAAAGCCTGCTCACCAGTCAGGGATTTCTACAAAGCCTGCTGCACACTGCAGGTTGGTGCGGGGTTCCCCCTTACTCCTTCGTCTTACATCCCAGCAGATGCCCTCTCCATCTCTTTCCTAATTAACCGTTACTTTACGGTTTAGTCATATTACAATACATGTGAATTAAGTTTTCAAGAACCCATGCACATGTAGCTTGGATTTTCAGAGAATGATGTGGATTTTCAAATCTGAAGCATGGCTATTGTATTGCAGAATTCACGCCCATTGCATCCTTTTTAAATGTGTACAGTAAGTGGCAGTATGTATAGTAAATGGTGGTAATATTTGTTTGTACAGTGTATGGAGGTATTATTTATATGCACAGTATATGGTGGCATTATTTACTTCTAGTATATGGCGATATTATTTATATGTACAGTACATGGAGACATTATTTGTGTGTACAGTACTTAGTGGGTTATTTACAGTTATAATACATGGTGATAGTATTTATATGTACCGTACAGTGTATGAAGATATTATTTATATGTACAGTATATGGTGGCAATATTTACAGTTATAGTATATGGCAATATTATTTATATGTACAGTATATGGAGACATTATTTGTATGTACAGTATAGGGTGGGATTATTTACAGTTACAATACATGATGATATTATTTATATGTACAGTACAGTGTATGGAGATATTATTTATAGGCACAGTATATGGTGGCAATATTTACAGTTATAGTATATGGCAATATTATTTATATGTATAGTACATTTAGACATTATTTGTGTGTACAGTACTTAGTGGGTTACTTACAGTTATAATACATGGTGATAGTACTTATATGTACAGTACAGTGTATGAAGATATTATTTATATGCACAGTATATGGTGGCATTATTTACAGTTATAATATACGGCAATATTATTTATATGTACAGTACAGTATATGGAGGCATTATTTGTGTGTTCAGTATATTGTGGGATTATTTGTGTACATTATATAGGGACATTAATTATATGTACAGTATATGGCTGCATTATTTATGTTTAATATGTCAATGTGCATAAGTCCTTACTTGTATTATGTATACACATTTAAATAGAGGGAGAGATTTTGGTTTTGTCATAGGTGCTGGGGGTGGGAAGGGGACCCAAGCAGGACTTTTGCACCAGGGCCTACGAGCAGTGGCGTAGCTATAGGGGTCGCAGCGGTCGCAACTGCGACCGGGCCCCGTAGCTAGGGGGGCCCGCAGGCCCCCCTCACCACACTAGCGCTGCAATGATTGCTCTACATTGCTGGGTCCCTGCTGTGGTACAAAAGAGACCCAGTAATGTAGCTTAAAGCATTGGTGGCAGCTCAGCTGTCAGACAGTTATTGCGTGGAGGGAGAACAAGAGGGTGGAAAATGAATGATAGATGAATCCACCCATCTTACGAGACCCAGGCCCGCCCACTGTACTGTCCACCCAATCAGCTCACTTCTTGCTGTTTCCCTCTTCCTCGTGACCTGTTCAGAGGGAAAGGAATGGCTACAGCAAGAAGATGGTGTGCGTGTCTGCTGCTCCCCTGCAGTACGAGCTGCTGACCCCACAGCAGATGTAAGTAGCAACTAGTAATCCAGCTCTAACCCCTTCACTGTGTGTATGTATGTCTGTCATGCTGAGCAGTCACACCTCAGGGCTGACCGTTTAGCATAACAGACAAAGTATCTATCTATCTATCTATCTATCTATCTATCTATCTATCTATCTATCTATCTATCTATCTATCTATCTATCTATCTATCTATCTATCTATCTATCTATCTATCTATCATCTATCTCATATCTACACTGGCATAGCTATAGGGGTCGCAGCGGTCGCAATTGCGACTGGGCCCCGAAGCCAGTGGCGCCCATAGCCCCCCGCACCACATCAATAAAAAGTTACTATAGTAACTCGGGCCGCGGGCCCCTGTTACTATAGTAACAGACTGACCTTACCTTCCTGGTTCCGGATCGCAGCGGAGGTCCTGACGTCACAGCGCTATGCGCCGCGCACAACATCGAGAGGACAGAACTTCCGCCGCGGCTGAAGAAGAAGGTAAGATTAGTTGCCCTCACTGGCGGGGTCCGACTCCCGGGACCCGCCAATCAGCTGTTTTGAAGGGGCCGCAGCACTCGTACGAGAGCTGCTCCCCTTCATTCCGGTCACACTGTGAATCGGTGTCGGCGATTCACAGTGTGAGCGAGTAGTGAAATGAAGGGGAAGCAGCTCTCGTACGAGTGCTGCGGCCCATTCAAAACAGCTGATTGGCGGGTCCCGGGAGTCGGACCCCGCCAGTCAGGGCAACTAATCTTACCTTCCTCTTCAGCCGCGGCGGAAGTTCTGTCCTCTCGATGTTGTGCGCGGCACATAGCGCTGTGACGTCAGGACCTCCGCTGCGATCCGGAACCAGGAAGGTCCCGGGAGTCGGACCCAGACACATCAGCTATTGATGGCCTATCCTGAGGACAGGCCATCAATGTTTAGGGACTGCACAACCCCTTTAAGCCTACGATGTAGCAGGCTTAGAGGGCCCATGAGACAGGATCACAGATTGTGTGATCCTGTCTGCTGGGCCCTGTATCTAAGACAATCACATGGTAGGCTTAGATACATGGCCCATGTGTGATCCTGTCTGTGGGACCCTGTATCTAAGCCTACCACACTGTCGGTTTAGATACAGGGCCCCAGCACACAGTAATCTTATACTGTATAAGATTACTGTCTGCTGGACCCTGTATCTAAGCCTACTTTGTGGTAGGCTTAGATACAGGGTCCCACAGACAGTATCACACATGGGCCCTATATCTAAGCCTAACACACGTGTTACTAATCATTTTTTGTGTGTTTTCTTACAAGTTCGGTCGTTGGACTACGTCGGATTCCAGGACTACTTCGATGACAGCTTTTTTTTTATTATCAATAAAATGGTTAATGAGGGTTGTGTGGGTTTTTTTTTTATTTCAATAAAATATTTTTTCTATGTCTTTGTGGTTTTTTTTAAACTATATTACTACCGCCTTAGTAATGGCCGCCGGCTGATTGACAGTATCCATTGCTAAGGCGGGGCTTAGTGTTAGCCGATGCAGAGGCTATCACTAACCCCCTTTATTACCCCGGTACCCACCGCCACCAGGGGTGCTGGGAAGAGCCGGGTACCATCCAGTACCTGACCATCTGTAGTGATGTTCGGCCACTGGGGTGGCCGCAGGCTGGTATTATCAGGACGGGAAATGCCAAAAACAGTGGCCCTTCCTACCCTGGTGATGCTAGGCTGCTGCTGCTTTATTGTATCTGGCTGGTTATGAAAAATGGGGGGGACCCCACGTCATTTAAAAAAAAAATAATAAAAATTGGAAAGAACGATGTGGGGTCCCCCCCCAATTTTCATAACCAGCCAGATACAACACAGCAGCAGCAGGCAGTATTACCAGGGTGGTAGGTGCCACTGTTTTTGGCCTTCCCCAGCCTAATACTACCAGCCTGCGGCCACCCCGATGCCTGCCCGTCACTGCAGATGGTCGTGTACTGGTTCGTACCCGGATCTTCCCAGTACTCCTGGTGGCGGTGGGTACCGGGGTAATAATGGGGGTTAATGTAGCCTCTGCACGGCTAACATTAAGCCCCGCCTTAGTAATGGAGGTTGTCAATCAGCCAGCGGCCATTACTAAGACGGTGATAATAAAGTTTAAAAAGATACAAGCACATAGAAAAAATATTTTATTGAAATAAAAAAACACAACCCTCATTAACCATTTTATTGAGAATAAAAAACGCCGTCATAGAAGTCCTCGAATCCGAAGTCCAACAACCGAACCTGTAAAAAAAACAAACACACAAAAATAATCAGTAACACATAAAGAAGCAAAATTATTATTCTTACCTGTCCTGGGTCCAGCGCTGGAGCCGCAATGTCAGCGAGCTGAGCCCTGTATCTAATCCGATCATGTGTGATACTGTCTGCTGGGCCCTATATCTAATCCTATCATGTGTGATACTGTCTGCTGAGTCCTGTATCTAATCCTATCATGTGTGATACTGTCTGCTGAGCTCTGTATCTAATCCTATCATGTGTGAGACATGTCTGCTGAGCTGTGTATCTAATCCTATCATGTGTGATACTGTCTGCTGAGCCACTGTATCTACTCCTATCATGTGTGATACTGTCTGCTGAGCTGTGTATCTAATCCAATCATGTGTGATACTGTCTGCTGAGCCACTGTATCTAATCCTATCATGTGTGATACTGTCTGCTGAGCTGTGTATCTAATCCTATCATGTGTGATACTTCCTTCTGAGCCACTGTATCTACTCCTATCATGTGTGATACTGTCTGCTGAGCTGTGTATCTAATCCAATCATGTGTCATACTGTCTACTGAGCCACTGTATCTAATCCTATCATGTGTGATACTGTCTCTGCTCAGCCACTGTATCTAATCCTATCATGTGTGATACTGTCTGCTGAGCCACTGTATCTAATCCTATCATGTGTGATACTGTCTGCTGAGTCATTGTATCTAATCCTATCATGTGTGATACTGTCTGCTGGGCCCTATCTCTAATCCTATCATGTGTGATACTGTCTGCTGAGTCATTGTATCTAATCCTATCATGTGTGATACTGTCTGCTGAGCCACTGTATCTAATCCTATCCATAGTTTATAGGGTCGTAGTGCTATAGATATGCGGTCTCCTATACACACATTTTTTTGGGTAGACACATATGTATTGGGGCTATTTCCCCTGACATTTTAAGCCTTTAGTGACGCCCCGGCTGCTAGTGCTGCATTGTTGGGTCACTTAGACCCAGCGATGCAGCTGAAAGCTGCGGACCGTCGGCCATGAGAAGTCTGCGGGGGGGGGGGGGGGGCCCAATAAGAACTCTTGCATCGGGGCCCATGAGCCTTTAGCTACGCCCCTGCCCACGAGCCCTTAGCTACGCCTCTAACTTCTGCTTTTCTTCTGTGAGAAATACTTTGTTACTGCCTCATAGCAGGAAAGCAGATCTCACATGAAAGTCCCTCCAGTTATGTCCAGTTATCTAATATAATGGAGCATGATGACAGATAAGCATCTGTTTCCTCGGATTGCCGCTCTGCATCCGTCCTACGCTGTCATTATAGTATGGTTGACATCATAGGCTGTCAGTCCAAGCTCACAGGCAGCGCACGGCTGTAATACGATTGCAATTACAGTCATTAATCTATTTCACGAGGGACGGCGATCCATAGACTAATCACTCCGTAATGTTTCCTTCTTTCAAAGCCCTGGACCCAATTTGGCTTGGTGATATAACTGGAACATTATTACAGAATCTCCGCTGTGTTCTTATACTTAAACTTCAACTTTAAACTATTTTAACCCAATGTCTTTCAGCTCATGCTCAACAATGGCTTAATTGTAGTGTTCATAGATGGAAGAGACATAGATGGAAGAGACAGGATACAGCTTGTAAAAACCACTGTCTGCATAAACTCTCATAAATGTATTTTTCATTTCTCATAGATTTTTGTGATGTCCCTGCTGCAAAATCTTGTTATTTTTTTTTGGGAGATTATATTATAAAACATTATTTAAGCATTTGTTTATTCTTTACTCGACAATCAACTTTGAGTTGAACCAAACTTTTTGTTTTATACAAGTTAGAATCAGGCCTCATGCACACGACCGTGTTTTTGCGTCCGCAATTCAACCGCAAATCCACGGGTTAATTGCGGACCCATTCATTTCTATGTGGCTATACCCACTATCCGTGTTTTCACGGCTCTCCGCATGTCCGCACATCCGTGCCGCAGAAACTCCGGACATGTCTTATTATGGGCCGCAAATGCGGTGCGGACATGCCAATAGAAGTCAATGGGCCCGTGGAAATTGCGGATACACCGCCGTGTGTCATCCGCAGTTTGCGGATTTGCGGATCATGTGACCTTCTAAAGGGGGTTTGACCAAGCTTTTGGCATCCTGTTTAAAAGTCCTTTTTTTTTTTTTTTTTTTTCATCCGCATTTTTGCGGATTACATACGGATGAACTGCGGATTACATACGGATGAACTGCGGATGACATTCCACGGAACACGGTCCTGGAATTTGCGGACCAGAAAAACACCACGGTCGTGTGCATGAGGCCTTAGGCTTCATCCACATGGCTGTATTATGGCTCTGTACAACCTCCAAGTTGTAAGGAGTTACAAGGTTTGAGTGGATGAATGTTCTTTAAAGAGGATTTGTAATCTCTCGTCACATGTATATTTTAGTAAATACTTGTATTTCCCATGAAATAACAAGTCTAGAACATATTGTCTTAGAACTCTGTGTGGTACCATTCCTCATTTATTCCTCCTAAAAAGGTATAAATAAATTAACAACTGGGTGTTACCATTCTCCTTGTCAAAGGGGTATGTCCCTACACAGTCTCACTCTATCAGCACTGATTGGACATTGCCAGTTCGTAACACCCAGTTGTCAATTTATTACAAAATTAGCAGAAACAAAATAAAAACTGTGCTGCAATCTTCTGGTGCGTCTAAGTGTATGTTCACACGCTTAGCAAAAAACGTCTGAAAATACGGAGCTGTTTTCAAGGGAAAACAGCTCCTGATTTTCAGAAGTTTTTTAAGCAAACTCTCATTTTTCACTGCTTTTCTTACGGCCGTTTTTGGAGCTGTTTTTCTATAGAGTCAATGAAAAACGGCTCCAAAAACGGCTCAAGAAGTGACATGCACTTCTTTTTCGGGAGCGTGTTTTTTAAAAAACAGCCACTTAAAAAAAACGCCCCGTCGGAACAGAACGCCGTTTTTCCCATTGAAATCAATAGGCAGATGTTTGGAGGCGTTCTGCTTCCGATTTTTCGGCCGTTTAAGGCCTGAAAAACGGCTGAAAATAAGCTGTGTGAACATACCCTAATGGTCCAAACGCAGGTGTCTACCAGTGTATAGAAGCAGGAGAATCTGAGCTCCTTGATTCAAAGGCCCTGGCAGTGCCGTGTTATGGGAGCAGCATGTATTGTGTTGTGTGTAAAGGATCTCTGATCACTGAACAGTCACGTCTTACACACACTTTTCTGTAACATCTGACTGTTCAGTGAGCAAATAACACAGACATTTGTACACACAGCACAGTAAATCAGTGCAGTGGCGGACACAGACTGCAAAAGGCCCCTGTGCAGATAATGTGCCAGGGCCCCCCCGCCCCCCCCCCAATACCGACAAAGTTACCTAAACATATATATGCATATAAAAATAAACCTTACTAATAAAAATTATGAAGGAAGATTTATATTGTACATTTTATTACCAGTTTAGAACACAAGTAACACATTTTTTTCCGGGTTAAATTCTTATCTAAACTAAGTCCCTAAATGTGGGCAAAGAAAATGAAAAACCTATACTCACCTCCTCCGGCGCCTCCGTTCCCCCTCCGCAGCCCCTATCCCTTTCTGTGTTTACAAAGCTGCTGTGGTGACGCGCGGTCGATGGCACATGACCGCTGCAGCCAATCAATGCCCTCAACAGCGATTTGCTGTGGAACTACTGTCCTCAGCAGCACACCAATGAGGAGTTATTGGCAGCAGCGGTCACGTGCCATCGGCAGCGCGTCACCAGTGCAGCCTTGTACACTTGTAACACAGACCGAGACAGGAGGATGGGGGCTGCGGCGGGTGAACGGAGGCGAGGGAGGAGGTGAGTATAGTTTTTTTATTTTCTTTGCCCACATTTAGAGACTTAGGTTAAATTGAATCATTGAATATAACACAAAGCACTCATGCAACTGAGATGCAATAATTTAGATGATCTTATCATGCTTAGCTTACTGCACTGTTACCTATCAAGCAGGACTGAATCTCAAGATATCTACAGAGGGGGCTGTATGGCGTTATCTACAGGGGGGACTGTATGGCGCTATCAACAGAGGGGGCTGTATGGCGTTATCTACAGGGGGGACTGTATGGCGCTATCTACAGAGGGGTCTGTATGGCGCTATCTACAGGGGGGTCTGTATGGCGCTATCTACAGGGGGGACTGTATGGCGCTATCTACAGGGGGGACTGTATGGCGCTATCTACAGGGGGGACTGTATGGCGCTATCTACAGGGGGGACTGTATGGCGCTATCTACAGGGGGGACTGTATGGCGCTATCTACAGGGGGGACTGTATGGCGCTATCTACAGGGGGGACTGTATGGCGCTATCTACAGAGGGGGCTGTATGGCGTTATCTACAGGGGGGCTGTATGGCGTTATCTACAGGGGGCTGTATGGTGTTATCTACAGGGGGGACTTTATGGCGTTATCTACAGTGGGGTCTGTATGGCGTTATCTACAGGGGTTCTGTATGGCGTTCCCTACAGGGGGGGTCTGTAGGGAAAGTCATACAGCCCCCCCCTGTAGGGAACGCCATACAGACCCCCCTTTAGGGAACGCCATACAGACCCCCCTGTAGGGAACGCTATACAGCCCCCCCTGTAGGGAACGCTATACAGCCCCCCCTGTAGGGAACGCTATACAGCCCCCCCCCTGTAGGGAACGCTATACAGCCCCCCCCCTGTAGGGAACGCCATACACCCCCAATCACTCAAAAAAATGCGACCTACAGTGTGAAAAGACAAAAGACATGTATCCCCTATCCACAGGATAGGGGATACATGTGTGATCGCTGGCATTGATAGGGAGAGCGGGGGACCGAAAGTCCCCCGAAGTTCTCCATCACTCACCTCTGACTTCCGGTGTCTGCGCAGCTCAAGTGTGACCGGCGCTCCATTCATTTCTACGGAGCTGCCGACACAGACCCCGGAAGTCCGAGGTTTGTGATGGAGAACTTCAGGGGACTTTCGGTCCCCCGTTCTCCCTATCAATGCCAGCGATCACACACGTATCCCCTATCCTGTGGATAGGGGATACATGTCTTATGTTTAATGGCAGAGCGGGGAGATACTCCCTGCTCTGCCGTAGTGTTCCGTGGCATCGCGCTGTAGCAGCCATAGCGGCAGCTAGCGGAGATTCCGGCCAAGGTGGGGGCCCGTGCCGGCAGGTGACGCGGGCCCCCTCATGCCGCGGCCCCGTAGCAGCCGCTACGGCTGCTATAGCAGTAGTTACGCCCCTGTGTTAGGGGGAGTTCACACTGAGGTTTTTTTCGCGAAAAACGTCAGAAAGTGCCTCCCATTGAAATCCATGAAATTTTTCCTGCGAGCAGTAAAAACCGCATGCGGGAAAAAGAAGCGCAATGCCCTTTCTTCGGGCGTTTCTGTCTCTGACTTCCCATTGACAACAATGGCAGGCAGAAAATGCGTTTTTTGCTGCGTTTCCCTGCCCACGGCCCGATGGCCGAAAAACGCCACAAAAAAACGCAATGAAAAACGCGGGAAGTGTTCTACCGGCAGGTCAAAATATGCCTCAAAATTCCGGAAGGAATTATGAGGCAGATTTTTCTACATAAAAACTTCTCCCTTCTGACATGAACTTTTTAACTTCATCTACCTGTCCTCTGCAGTCTGCACGTCCTCCACTCGTCCTGTGTCTGTCCTCCGCTCATCCTATGAGTTCTCCGGCAGTCCTGACTGTACTGTCCAGCCGCCCGAAGTCTTACGTCGCACCGCCCCCTGTCCTCTCCCCTGCCTGAGCGCTCCTCCTACCACCAGCATCGCCGTCCTGTCCTATTCATCTGTGCCATATTGGCAGTGCAGTGTAGCGGCTATCACCGGGCCCGGGCACCCGCCCCCTCCCTCCCGATTGGTAGTGCAGTGTGGCGGCTATCACCGGGCCCCCGCCCCCTCCCTCCCCTCATGCCTAGTGTTGTGATGCTACTAGGCATGAGGGGGCCCGTGCCGCCAGGCCTGGTACATAAAATGTAATGTGCCTGTCAGGGCGACACGGGCCCCCCCATGCCGCGGGCCCCGTAGCAGCTGCTACGGCTGCTACTGTGGTAGTTACGCCACTGAACGGGCCCCCTTCCCACGCGGGGCCCTTGTGCAGCTGCACCGGCTGCACATGCGGTATGTCCGCCCCTGAATCAGTGCAGGTACTGATCTGTAAGGACCTTCTAGTTATGTCCCAACCCATTATGAATGGAGCAGAAGCAAATATAAAAAAATGACCTGAGCAGATGGAATAGATCCATTCCCATAACCCCTGCCTCACCACACTTCTGATGTCTGGCGAGCTCAAGGGAGGATGAGGGCACTATAGCTGGCAATATAATGGATAACTGTGGATGGCTTTGTGGTTGGTATTGTCTTGGGGCATTGTGGCTGGCATTGTTGTGGGGCACTGTGGCTGGCAATGTGGTAGGGCACTGTCGCTGGCAATATGGTGGGGCATTGTGTCTGGCATTGTGGTGGGGCACTGTGGCTGGCATTGTATTAGGGCTCTGTGGCTGGTATTGTGGTGGGGAACTGTGGCTGCCATTATAGTGGGGCACTGTGACAGGTCTTGTAGTATGGCACTGTGGCTGACAATGTGGTGGGGCACTGTGGCTGGCAATGTGGTGGGGCACTGTGACTGACGTTGTGGTTGGGCACTGTGGCTGGCAATCGTGTGGGGCAATGTGGTTGGCTTTGTGGTGGGGCACTGTGCCACTGTATCTGCACCAAATTGCCTGCATACTACCCATTGAAAATGTACATGTAATGTCCGGTGCATCCTATAGTCCGAAAAATATGGTATTTGCTTAGACAGACTTGTAAAGGTGTGATGACATGTCCTCTTTGATGAAGGATTTTCTTCTTTCATTCACTTATTTTTACTTATTGGACTATTTCCATCATTATTCCGCAAAAAACATTATATTGGGAAGTAATACAATGGTACACCATGTTACGTTGGGTTCATGGACCCACTGGGCCGTACCGCCTTGGCGGTATGGCAGCTGGCCAACAGGGCGCAGGTCAAAGTCTATAGTTCGTAAAGGGTACCTGTGGCAGCTCGGACAGTAGCAAGGCAGGCTCGGCTGGGACTAGGCAGCGGGTAGACGTCAAGCGTGGAGCAGCAGGACAAGCGTAGATACAGCACAGACAGACTACAGCACAGCTCGGCACTTGACCAGGATAGCACAGGATACAGGAACAGAGAACACTGGAACTGGAAAACACTAGGAGACCATTTGCTTAGACAAACTAGGATATAACAAACAACACTCAGGCAAGGATCAGAAGGGCAGAGTCATTCTTATAGTCCAGGAAATCATGTGAGTTGATGATGATTGTAAGAGCAGGCACGAGTTTGCGCGCACACCCTACGGGACACAGCAGACCGGAGCAGAAGTGAGCGCTGGCGTCTCCTATGAAGGAGATCCATGGCTGCGGGCGTCGGGAGCTAAGTAAAACAGACGGGTAGGAGCATTGAGGTTCTCCTCTGGCTCCCAGGACCTCTCTTCAGGACCAAACAATCTCCAATCCACAAAATAAAAGGTCTTTCCTCTCACTTTCTTGGTGTCCAAGATCTCCTTAACCTCGAAGGTGTCTGAAGGGCCGCTGGAGGCAACTGCAGGGCAAGGAGTCTTAGTAAAGCGGTTCAGAACCACTGGTTTCAGGAGAGAGACATGAAAGGAATTGGGGATCTTGAGGGTAGGAGGCAGCCGAAGCTTGTAAGCGACAGGGTTGATCTGCTGCAGGATCTCGAAGGGTCCGACGAACCTGGGAGCAAATTTGTATGATGGCACCCTCAAATGAATAGTCCTGGAGGACAGCCGGACCTTCGTGCCAGGAAGAAACTGAGGAGGTTCTCTTCTCCTTGTGTCTGCCTTCCATTTCATGTTGTCGACTGCCAGCAGGATGGAGGATCGAGTCTGCTGCCAGATCTGCAGAAAGTCCCTAAAAGCACTGTCAGCAGCTGGTACCTCGGATATATCAGGCACCGGGAGAGGAATTCGGGGGTTTTGGCCATAGACAATAAAGAATGGTGTCTTCTGTGTGGACTCGCTGGTGTGATTATTCTAGGAGAATTCAGAAAACGGGAGCAACTGCACCCAGTCATCATGCTGCTTGGAGATGAAGTGGCGTAAGTTGTTCTCCAAGGTCTGATTGAACCTCTCGACCTGACCATTGGACTGAGGATGGAAGGCCGAGGAAAAGTCCAACTTTACACCTAGGAGTCCGCAGAGGGCCCTCCAGAACTTCGAGGTGAACTGAACCCCCCCGATAAGACACAATATGCTGCGGAAAGGCGTGCAGGCGGAAGATGTGTTGGATGAAAAGCTTGGCCGGTTGAGGAGCAGAAGGAAGACCGGTCAGAGGAATGAAGTAGGCCATCTTTGAAAATCGATCCACCACCACCCAGACAGCACTGCATCCTGTAGAGAGAGACAGGTCAGTAATAAAGTTCATAGCTTTATCCTGCCAGGGAGCATCGGGCACAGGCAAAGGATGGAGGAGGCCAGCAGGTCTGGAGTGAGCGACCTTGTTAGCTGCACACACTGAGCAGGAAGAAACATAATGTCCATAATGTCCTTGGCCACCAGAAATGACGAGCAATCAGATCCCGGGTCTTACGAATACCCGCGTGACCTTCCAGTCTAGAGGAGTGTCCCCAGCGGAGGATTCTCCCTCTGTCAGCCAGGCGCACAAAAGTCCTCCCTCAAGGAATGTCCCCAACTTGCAGGGGATTGACAGAGGCAGTGCAAGATGGATCAGTAATGTTCTGTGGAATCTCCATGGTGTCTTCTGTATCGAAAGACCTGGACAAGGCATCGGCCCTCACATTCTTGTTGGCCGGACGATAATGGAGCTCTAACTGGAACCTGGTAAAGAACAGTGACCACCTGGCCTGACGAGGGTTCAGCCGTTGGGCCATCTGAATATAGGTGAGGTTCTTGTGGTCCGTAAAAATCAGGATGGGATGAGCTACGCCCTCTAGTACATGTCTCCACTCCTCCAGGGCTAATATGATGCCCAGTAACTCCCGATCCCCAATCGAGTAGTTGCGTTCTGCGGAAGAGAAGAGCTTAGAGAAGTATCCACATACCACTGACTTGCCCTTGGAACCTCTCTGGAAAAGGAGTGCACCACCACTAACAGAGGAAGCGTCCACCTCCAATGAGAACTGTTGGGAAACAACTCGATAATGGAGGATAGAGGCTGACGTGAAGGCGCTCTTCAGGCTATTGAATGCGGACTCTGCCTCAGGAGTCCACACCTTCGTGTTCATGCTCTTCTTAGTGAGGTTAGAGATAGGAGATGTCAGTGAGGAGAAGTTTGGAATAAACTGTATATACAGTAAAAATTGGCGAATCCCAGAAAAAGTTGTATGGCCCTTAAGCCTTGAGGACGTGGCTATTCCAGGACAGACTTTAGCTTCTCAGGATCCATCTTGAGACCTCTATTCGAGACAATGTAGCACAGGAAGGGTAGAGCATCCTTTTCAAACATGCCCTTCTCCAACTTGGCATAGAGACGATTCTCCCTTAAGCACAGCAAAACTTGACGGACATGTCTCTGATGCGTCATAGGATCTGGAGAAAAAATCAAGATGTCATCAAGAAAGACCACAACACAAACATAGAGGAGGTCACGGAAAATATAATTAACAAACTACTGGAAGACCGCGGGAGCATTACACAGGCCAAAGGGCATTACTAGATATTCATAGTGTCCGTCACGGGTGTTAAATGCAGACTTCCATTGGTCACCCCGGAGAATCCGGCTTAGGTTGTAAGCCCCACGCAGGTCTAGTTTAGAAAAAATCTTGGCACCACGTATACGATCAAACAGGTCAGAGATCAGTGGCAACGGAAACTTATTTTTCACCGTGATTTGGTTGAGACCCCAGTAGTCAATACAAGGACTCATGCCGGGAAGGAAGTCTTCCGTATGAAGCCCCTCTCCAAGTTCTCTTTAACATAGGCGGACATGGACAGAGTCTCTGGCAATGAGAGAGGATATACCGTACCACGGGGAAGGGATGCACCTGGAATCCGCTCGATAGGACAGTCATATGCCTGATGTGGGGGCAGTGTCTCCGCCTCCCTTTTGCAGAAGACGCCTGAAAAAGCATAATGACCAGGCAATCCTGCCAATGACCGAGGCAGAGGAGGCTGAGCTGAACGAATCTGCACTAGGCATCGGCTGTGACACTCGGGGCCCCACTGGAGAACCTCTCCAGAGTTCTAGTCCAGGACTGGGGCATGTAGTCGGAGCCAAGGCATGCCCAGCAGCACAGGGTTAACGGTCTCAGACAGGACAGAGAACGATAGAAGTTCAGAGTGGAGAGCCCCTACTTGGAGCCTCAGCGGCTTGGTCACAGCTATAACTGGATCTGGCAGAGGTAGTCCATTTACCGATGCAACCATCAATGGTCTCTCCAGAGGGGTAGTGGGTAATTGAAGAAGGTCCACGAGGTCTCTACAAATTAAATAAGCAGCGGATCCAGAGTCCAGATACGCAGAGACCTGATGCGTTTTCTCACCGGACCCTATGGTCAGGGGTATGGACAATTTAGATGGGAGGCCTTCTTTGCCCAAGGTTGTCTTTCCTACGAACCCTAGGCTTTGGGGCTTTTGGGGACACAGACGCACAAGATGGCCTCCGAGGCCGCAATTAAGACAGAGTCCCGAAGTGCGTCTGCGTTGTCTCTCCTGGGTAGACAGCTTACACTGGTCGACCCTCACAGACTCCTTAGGAGGATCGGCATCTGAGGACGGCAGGGGTTGCTGCAAGGTAGGGACCGGACTAGGAAGACCTCCCTCCCTCCCAACCTCTCGGAGCCATTCTCAGAGCCTTCTATCAATCCGGGCAGCCAGAACGATGATGGCAGGTCTCGAGCGGCAAGTTCGACCTTTAATTTTAGGAGACAGTCCATGCCAGAATGTAGCCACCAGGGCCTCTTTGTTCCACAACAGTTCTCCCATCAGGGTGCGGAAGTGGATGGCGAACTCGCCCACAAGATGTCTCCTTGGCGTAGGTTCAGCAAGGAAGCCGCTGCAGAGGAGACTTGTCCAGGCTCCTCAAACAGGGTGCGAATTGTCTGGAGGAACCCCTGGAAGTCATGGGTCTCTGATCCTTGTCTCTCCCAGATAGGGTTCGCCCAAGCAAGGGCCTTGCCAGTAAGAAGAGAGATGATGAAAGCGACCCCTGCGCCATCAGATGAAAATGCCCTAGGATGCAGGCTGAAGTGGATCTGGCACTAGTTAAAAAATCCACGACAGGTACTTGCGTCTCCATCATAGCGATCGGGAAGTGGCAAAGAGGATGGAGGCACAGCCTTTTATAGTGGATCGAGCGGGTTCCCCAGCAGCATTTAAAAGAAACAGGATCCTGACCTGTCCACAGAGTTTAAGGCAGCACAGAGTATTTCAGGAGATGAGCGTGCGGATCTTGTGCGGGGTGGTGACTTGCCAATCATGTGAAGGTGTTATTGAGGACAGGAGTGGAGGAGAGGTAACAGACTGAGAGCTGCGTAATGGTAAGAGCAGAGTTCACAGCAGCACAGAATATTTCAGGAGAGGAGCGTGCAGATTCTATGGGCCCGCTATTTCGGATCGTAATTACGACCCGTAATAACGGGTGTTTTTACGGTCGTGTGCATGAGGCCCCGTAATGACGGGTGGCTACATGTGTGCACCCGTCATTACGGCAGCGTTGCTAGGCGATGTCAGTAAATAGTCACTGTCCAGGGTGCTGAAAGTGTTAACTGATCGGCAGTAGCTGTTTCAGCACCCTGGACTGTGAATTCCGATCAGAATATAGAGTAACCTGTAAAAAAAAAGACGTTCATACTTACCGAGAACTTTCTGCTTCCTCCAGTCCGGTCTCCCGGCCGTTGCCTTGGTGACGCGTCCCTCTCGACATCCGGCCCGACATTCCTGGATGACGTTACAGCCCATGTGACCGCTGCAGCCAATCACAGGCTGCCGCGGCCTCTGCAGCCAATTACAGGCTGCAGCGGCCTCTGCAGCCAATCACAGGCTGCCGCGTCAGGAAAGAAGGTCGGACTGGAGGAAGAAGAGGGACTCGTCACCAAGACAACGACCGGGTACGTATGAAATGCTTTTTATTTTATTTTTAATCAGCAGCCTCTTTTCTCTATCAGTGATTGATAGAGACAAGTGGCTGCCGATTTGTATAATATTTTAAACCGGGTTCGGTCAAAACGTGTTCGGCCGAACCCGGTGAAGTTCGGATTCGCTGCGAAGCGAACTTTTCCCGATGTTCGGACCGAACCCGGGTTCGGTTGTCCCGGTTCGCTCATCTCTATTTGTGATATTTTCATTTGATAAAGATTTGATATAATATCATGTCAAGTGCTTGTGATCGGCCAATGCCAAATTAATGTATCAGTATACAGAATGATCAATGAATGCATATTATGAAGCAGCAGTTGGTCAACACTAGAAATAGAGATCATTTCAATTACAAAGATACCCAAGAATGAATCTTTACATTTTCTTATCATTCCCTGGAGATCAAGGATCATTGAGTCCCATCTCATGGATGTTTAGGTCCTATCTCCATGGATAATAAGGATTTAATAGAGGCCAGTCTGATGCTATAGTATCTTTTGTTCACAAAATGCAAAGGACCCTTAGAAGTCATTACCATGGCTTGGTTAAGTGAATAGAACGTAGCATATGGTGGCCTAAGCACTTTTTTTTTTTGCACTTAATGCCAGTCTATGTTTTTTTTGATAGACTTTTCTTTCAGTCAGTCACTAAATCTCTACCATTTATGGAGGTGACAAATATGAACGAAGACTTGCCGAAAATGATTTAAAAAAAGTTGTATGTAAGGTTTTCTGAAGAGCATATGATATGTTGGCTTTATGAAAATAAGGGCCAATATACAACAACTACTACTTCTACTGCAAATACTTATACTTGTAGTAGACTCACAAGGCGGAAATCACCATACACAATGCCAAGTATCAGCTGAGTAGAATAAAGCAAACAAAACTGGACGCTGGGGCACTGAAAATACAGTCTTTAGATTGAGTCTGATGGTCAAACCTTTGGGGAATACTTTTCATTTAAAACACAGTGCCAACTATATTGTTCTGAGGAGGAATAATGTTTTCATGCTTGGCCGGGACCCCTTTGTAAAGGGAAATATTTATACTACAGCACATGAAGACATTTGAGAGAATTTTATAATTCTAACTTGGCAACGGTTAGGAGGAGCCCCTTTCCTGTTTCAGCATGTCAATGCCACAATGCTCAAAGAGATGTGGATAAAAAAAGATTGTTGAGTTTGATGTAGAAGAACTTGGCTGTCCTGATCTCAACTCCATTAACACCTTCAGGATGAATTGGAAACATAGACTGAGAGCTAGCCCTTATTACCCAACATTGGTGGACACTCCAATGATGTTGAATTCATAATTTTCCTACATTCACATTTCATTCTGAAAGTTAGGCGAAAATGTTACCATAAACTATTAGAGTTGTCACCATCACAGTTTAATTAAGCCTAATCTATAATCTAATCTAGCCAAAAAAATCACAGAAAAAAACATACTTACTAATACAAGGGCAAGCTCAATCGCCAGCTCCCAGCAGGATGCAGACAGGCAAAATGCTACATGGAGGAAGGTTACACAGGTGCAAAATACTGATGAACATCCACTCTCACGCCTCCTATTCATGAGGGGGGTAGATGCTTAGTATTATTATTGCATACAGATAAAGCTTATACAAAGGTGACAGTCACGTGTAGTACACCATGCTTGTTTGCAGCCTATTAATCACGCCCATACTATTAGATTAGGCGGGCTCCTCAGCACTGTCTAGTTGCACCGCACTAAGTACTGACACCCCACTATCCCCCAGCATTAAAAAAACCTGGCTGCATCCTGAAAAATATCCATGATGAACATGAGATATTAGTTGATATTTTGGCCAAAATACGTAAGCTCGCAATCCGCGTCAAGGGTCCTCAGCGTCTTGCGAGTCCCTACACGCAAATAAATTACAAACCACAGAAAAGGGGACATATATTTACTTTAAAAAATCACAGAAAAAAAGCCATACTCACTGATACAAGGGCAAGCTCAGTGGCCAGCTCCCAGCAGGATTCAGACAGGCACAATGCTACATGGAGGAAGGTTACACAGGTGCAAAATACCGATGAACAACTACTCTCACACCTACTATTCATGAGGGGGGTGGGTGCTTAGATTTATCATTGCACACAGATAAAGCTTATACATGTAATGACGGGGTAAGGAGACAGACAGGTGAGCCCTAATCTACCCGCCACTCAGTCCCTGCCTACTTGCACGACCCGTCCCAGGCGACAGCGTACAACTGGGCGACGGACCCAACGCTCAATACGTGCGCGAGAGATAAACAGACAAGGGTACACAGAAGCTAAGGGAAATGGGGCAGTTGCCCACAGCAACACCGTGAGCAACAAGAGTAGTGAACGAGCCGAGTCAAACCAGGAGTGTACGAGGTACCAAACGCAGAGCAGGAGTGTAGTCAGTAAAGTCAGGGTCAAACTGAAGCTGAGGTCAATAGAAATAGCTGGAACAGTAGAGCGAGGAAACAAGAGAGAATCACAGGCAAAGACAAGAAGCAAATGAAGGTATACATAGACCGAGGGCGGGAGCTAGAACCGTCTGACCAGGCTGTGATAGGTTCTCCCACTCCTCAGCCTACCAGCGTGGTGGCAGATCGAGTCACTCTAACAGACCTAGGAGCAGATGCATACTGATTAACCACGGGCGTCGACACAGAAGCTGTGTCTGGCAGATCCTTTACAGTACCCCCCCTTTTATGAGGGGCCACTGGACCCTTCCTAGGTGGACCTGGCTTATTGGGGAAGTGAAGATGGAACCTCCTGAGCAATAACCCAGCGTGAACATCCCGGGCAGGTACCCAAGTCCTATCCTCAGGCCCGTATCCTCTCCAATGGACCAGGTACTGGAGGGAACCTTGGACCATCCTGCTGTCCACAATCTTGGCCACCTCGAATACTACCCCTTCAGGGGTGAGAACAGGGACTGGAGGTTTCCACGAGGTAACCAAGGACGGGGAGCAGCGTTTCAGGAGGGAGGCATGAATCACGTTGTGTATTTGAAAAGACGGGGGTAACTCCAGCCGGAAGGAGACAGGGTTAAGGACCTCAATGACCTTGTACGGCCCTATAAACTGGGAAGCAAATATTTTGGACGGAACCTTAAGGCGCAAATTTTTTGAAGACAGCCACACCAGAATCCCGACCACAAACAAGGGGTTAGCAGAACGTCTTCTATCTGCCTGAGTCTTTTGTATGCTCTGGGACGCCTCTAGGTTCTTCTGAACCTGGGCCCAGACTGTGCGCAGTTCCCGATGAACGACATCTACCTCAGGATTGTTGGAACCACTAGGTGAAACGGAGGAGGACCGTGGATTAAACCCAAAATTACAGAAAAAGGGCGAGACCCCTGACGAGTTACTGACCCGGTTATTAAGGGAAAATTCGGTGAGGGGAATGAAGGAGACCCAATCATATTGACAGTCAGAGATAAAACACCTTAAATATTGTTCTAGAGACTGATAAGTCCTCTCAGTTTGGCCATTAGTTTCAGGATGGAAGGCCGAGGAGAAGGACAGATCAATCTCCAACTTTTTACAGAAAGCTCTCCAAAACAATGAAACAAATTGTACCCCTCTGTCAGAAACAATATTGACAGGAACCCCATGGAGACGCAGGATGTGTCTGACAAACAAGGTAGCTAACATCTTGGCATTGGGTAGTTTCTTGAGGGGCACAAAGTGGCACATCTTACTAAAGCGGTCTACTACAACCCACACTACCGACTTGCCTTGAGATGGAGGCAGATCGGTGATAAAATCCATGGAGATATGAGTCCAAGGTCTCTGAGGAATGGGCAAAAAACATAGTAAGCCTGCTGGTCGGGACCTGGGAGTCTTGGACCTAGCACAAATTTCACAAGGGGCGACGTAGGCCTTAACGTCTTTAGGCAACCCAGGCCACGAATAGTTTCTAGCAATGAGGTGCTTGATACCCAGGATGCCAGGATGGCCAGATAGTGCAGAGTCATGATTTTCCCTGAGTACCCTTAGCCGGAATTGCAGGGGAACAAACAGCTTGTTCTCAGGAAGGTTCCCGAGAGCTGAACCTTGATCAGCCGAAATTTTTGAGACTAAGTCAGAATCAAAGCTAAGCGACAGTGCATCAACTTTAATATTTTTAGACCCAGCCCTATAGGTGACCACAAAGTTGAATCTAGTAAAAAACAACGCCCATCGAGCTTGTCTCGGGTTTAGCTTCCGGGCAGATTCTAGGAAGACCAGATTCTTGTGGTCGGTAAGGAGCGTTACCTGGTACCTAGCCCCCTCCAAGAAGTGGCGCTACTCTTCAAATGCCCATTTAATGGCTAAGAGTTCGCGGTTTCCCACGTCATAGTTACTCTCAGTGGGCGAGAACTTCCTGGAGAAGTAGGCACAGAGACGGAGATGGGTGAGGGACCTGGTACACTGGCACAAGACAGCACCCACTCCCACCTCGGAGGCGTCAACCTCCACGATGAATGGCTCCATTTGGTTAGGCTGAATCAGCACTGGGGCCGAGATAAAGCACTTCTTAAGGATCTCAAAAGCCTGGACCGCCTCCGGAGGCCAGTGGAGGAGATCAGCACCTTTACAAGTAAGATCCTTAAGAGGCTTAGCGATGACCGAGAAGTTAGCAATGAATCTCCTGTAATAATTAGCAAACCCCAAAAAGCACTGTAACACCTTCAGGGAGGCAGATTGGACCCATTCAGCCACAGCCTGAACCTTGGCATGGTCCATGCAGAATTCATTAGGAGTGAGGATTTGACCCAAAAATGGTATCTCCTGCACCCCAAACACACATTTTTCGGATTTAGCAAAAAGAGTTATTTTTCCCGAAGGGCCTGGAGCACCTTCCTGACATGCTCAATGTGGGAGGACAAGTCATGGGAAAACACAAGTATGTGATCAAGGTACACTACAAGAAATACCCCCAGGTAGTCTCTAAAAATCTCATTTATGAAGTTCTAGAAGACCGTGGGAGCATTACACAACCCAAAGGGCATGACGAGGTATTCGAAATGACCTTCGGGTGTGTTAAACGCAGTCTTCCACTCATCCCCTTCTCTGACTCGGATAAGGTTATAAGCCCCCCAAAGATCAAACTTAGAGAACCATTGGGCCCCCTGAACCTGATTGAAGAGATCAGGAATCAAAGGAAGGGGATACTGGTTCCTTACAGTGACCTTATTCAAGTTTCGGTAATCGATGCACGGCCTAAGACCACCATCCTTCTTCCCTACGAAGAAGAAGCCAGCACCTACCGGAGAAGTAGAGGGGCGAATGTAACCCTTGGCCAGGCTTTCCTGGATATATTCTCTCATCGCCTCACGTTCGGGACAAGAGAGATTAAATATACTACCCTTAGGGAGCTTAGCTCCTGGTACCAAATCGATTGCGCAATCATATTCTCTATGAAAGGGAAGCAAGATCTTATTAGGTTTCGTATTTACGGGAAATACCTGTGCGCCCAAGCGACCTCCCCGATGGTCACTTAGGAGCGGAAGTTTTCTGGCTGCTTATTCTTACGCCTAGGACAGTTGTTCACTTGATGCTTGTCATCCCCACAGTAGAAGCATAGACCATTCTTCCTGCGGAGCTTTCTACGTTGTTGGGGAGACACGGAGGCCCCGAGTTGCATTGGTTCATACGAGTTTTTCGTGGAAGGAGGAAGCAACGGAACCTCGGGAGCCATCATGAGGGAGCCAGAGGAAAAGGCACAAAAACGTTCAAGTCGTCGTTCCCTGAGACGTCGGTCAAGACGTACCGCTAAAGCCATAACCTGATGTAGAGAGTCAGAAGAGGGATAGCTAACTAACAGGTCTTTCAGGGCATTCAACAGACCCAATCTAAACTGGCACCTCAAAGCAGTCTTGTCAGTCTCGTCATAGATGAGCCCGAGAGCGGAAAAAAAAGGTCAAAAGAGGAAAGTTCAGGGGCGTCAGGAGCCAAGGAGAAGGCCCATTCTTGGGGGCCGTCCTGGAGCTGGGAGACAATTATTCCCACTCGCTGGCTCTCAGAACCTGAGGAGTGGGGTCTTAGACGGAAATAGAGTCTACAACTCTCCCGAAAGGAGAAAAAAGTCTTCCGGTCCCTGAGAACCGGTCAGGCAACATGAGATGGGGTTCAAGAGGTGAGGTGGAGGGCACTAGCTGGTTAGCATCACGCTGGTCACACCTCTGAGCCAGGGCTTGGACCTGTAGGGAGAGACCCTGCATTTGCTGAGCCAGGGTCTCAAGGGGGTCCATTGTAGTAGGAACCAGGGTAGAAAAGGTATATGGGCCTGTGATTATGTAATGACGGGGTAAGGAGACAGACAGGTGAGCCCTAATCTACCCGCCACTCAGTCCCTGCCTACTTGCACGACCCATCCCAGGCGACGGCGTACAACTGGGCGACGGTCCCTATGCTCAATACGTGCATGAGAGACAAACAGACAAGGGTACACAGAAGCTAAGGGAAATGGGGCAGTTGCCCACGGCAACACCGTGAGCAACAAGAGTAGTGAACGAGCCGAGTCAAACCAGGAGTGTACGAGGTACCAAACGCAGAGCAGGTGCGTAGTCAGTAAGGCCAGGGTCAAAATGAAGCTGAGGTCAAAAGAAATAGCTGGAACAGCAGAGCCAGGAAACAAGAGAGAATCACAGGCAAAGACAAGAAGCAAATGAAGGTATACATAGACCGAGGGCGGGAGCTAGAACTGTCTGGCCAGGCTGTGATAGGTTCTCCCACTCCTCAGCCTACCAGCCTGAGTGGTGGCAGATCGAGTCACTCTAACAGACCTAGGAGCAGATGCAGACTGATTAACCATGGGCGCCGACACAGAAGCTGTGTCTGGCAGATCCTTTACAATACAAGGGTGCAGTCACATGGTTACGCGTAGTGCACCATGCTGGTTTGCAGCCTATTTATCAGGCCCATGCTATTAGATTAGGCGGGCTGCCCAGCACTGTCTAGGTGCATCCCACTAAGTACTGACACCCCACTATCCCCCAGCATTATTAAAGCCTAGCTGCATCCTGAAAAAATATCTATGATCTACTCTATATTAGTAATTATGGTTTTAGAAGGAGATATTCAATAGGCATAAATTTAATGGATGTAACATGTCCACATACTGTACATGCGACTTGCTGGATTTGGCGGCGGCTCTCCTCTTAACCCCTTATGGCAGCGTCGTATCGGTACCCGCTGATGACGTCAGGCCTTTGATCAGGAATCAGGCTGCCATGCCTTTCCTGCAAATTAAGGTAGAGCCTTTATTTTATTTTTTTTATTTTTTCTTTATCAAAGATTTTTATTTTGAAAATATAACAATACAGAAACATTTCACGATTTATGCAAAAAAAAAGAAATTTGCACGCAGTGCAATACATTTAAATGATGCATCATAGTGTAACAACAGTATGCATATATATACATGTATAAGAACAACAGTAAAAGGTAGCCTCCCACCTATCAGAATTGAGTGATAAGAGAGATATAACGGCAATAACTGTACCATGTTCGCGTCAAATCAGTGCAATAGTCAGGGAGACCGCCCCTCCAGTAAAGTGAACAGTGAAACATATAAGAGCACTTTTGAATATAAGGACACACAACAGATAGCACCAGACAACAAAAGGAAACACATACAGACAAAGCGCCTCCGGTAGGTAATATAATTTGTTCAGAACATTCCATCCAGCCAGAGAGGCAAATCAGCACCATCCTGGAATCCAGACCACACCATCCAAGTTTGGACAAAGAGCCCTGATTTGTCCCTATCAGCGGACAGCAACTCCTCCATCCTCATAATCCCGTTCACCTCCGTTACCCATTCCGCCAGGGACGGTACAGTATGCGACTTCCAGTGACGAGGTATCACCGTTCTCGCTGCCGTCAAGAAATGTAGAAATATCCCCTTTTTGAGGTGTGGGAGTGATCCAGGAACCATAGAAAGCAAGCCTATGGAAGCCGAGGTCGGGACCTCAGTATGGAAAAGCTTGTTGCCTAGATCAAAAATCTTTCCCCAAAAGGGACGTAGCATGGGACAGTCCCACCAAATATGCAACATAGTTCCAGGAGCCCCCCCACACCTCCAACAATCAGCAGACACATCAGGGTATAGCCTATGTAACAAGGTCGGACAACGGTACCACCTGGTAAGTATTTTGTAATTCTTTTCCTGGGCAAAACAAGACATCGGTAACTTATGGGCTAGAAAGAAGGCGGTGCCCCACTCTTCTTCAGAGTGTCTAACCCCCATTTCCTCATCCCATGCGGCAGTAAAGGATAATTGAGAAAAATAAAATTTTGGCAGGATGATCCCATGTAGGTGGGACAACACATGAGAAGGGGCTGTGGGTAAGGACAAGTAGAGTTCCAGAGCAGTCTTATCCTGTAGTAATACCAGACAGTCCCCCATGGAGGAGAGATAGGACCGCAACTGCAAATAGGACCACCAAGTTGACCGCCTCCCCGGGCAGGCAGCAGATACTTCAGTCATTGGCAATATGGCACCGTCTGGAGTAAGAGTCTCAGACAAACATCCACCATTTCCTCTCTCCCAACAGAGGAATGTATCAACACCCTCCGCCGGAGGCAAAGAAGGATTATCAAATAGAGGAGTCAAGGGACCCGGGCGATGGACAAGGCACGTAGTACCCAGGATCCGTTCCCATACCATGAGAAACTGACGTGTGAGGAAAGGTAGAGAGAGAGTTTGTCTCTGAAGGACTGATAGCCACGGCAGAGAGGACAATGCAACAGGAGACATAGCCTTTTCAATGCGCACCCATTGCTTAGCTGCTTCCGAACGGAACCAATCCACTACTCTCATAATTACCGCTGCTTGATGGTATCGTTTAAAGTCTGGGAGACCCGCGCCCCCGTCTATTTTTGGCCGGCTAAGGACAGCAAACCGGATACGAGGCTTAGAGGAGCCCCACACAAACTTGGTTATGGCCCTATGTAAAGCCTGGAAAAAACTGGATGGTACAGCAATAGGGACGGTCTGGAAGATATAAAGAAATTTGGGCAAGATATCCATTTTAACCGCATTGATACGCCCAAACCACGACATGCGGTTCCCGCCGTATTCCGCCAAGTCCTTCATGGTATGCTGTAGAATGGGCGTATAATTCAGAGCATACAAATCCGACTGTTGTGTGGGGACATGTACCCCTAGGTATTTTAAAGATGTAGGTTGCCACCTGAACGGAAAAACCTGAGCGAGATGGGCAGCTAGGGGGCGATCCAAAGAGATATTCAAGGCCTCCGACTTAGAGTAATTGACTTTAAAGTTACTTAAATGACCAAAGCACTCAAACTCCTCCGTCAAAGATGGCAAAGAAATCATGGGAGTTGTAATGTATACCAGGAGGTCGTCTGCGTATAACGCCAATTTATGATGCTGTGAGCCAACGTGTATACCATTAATATTAGGGTTGTTCCGCAGTGCCACGGCCAGGTGTTCCATGACCAGAACATACAAAAGAGGCGAAAGTGGGCACCCCTGTCTCGTGCCATTAGCAATAGACAGAGGATCAGATAATAGTCCGTTGACACGAACTCGGGCAGTAGGCCCTTGGTACAAGGCCATTATCCTATCCACTGTGGTGGTGCCAAGGCCAACCTGCGTCAAGACACTGCGGAGGAACACCCAGTGCACTCTATCAAAAGCGTTTTCGGCATCTATCGAGAGTAAGCACATCGGTATCTTACGGGTTTGGCAGTATGACGTCAAAAGGACAGTTTTGTTCGTGTTATCCTGCGCTTCCCGCCCACACACAAACCCCACCTGATCATCCACGATCAAGCCAGGCAGTAATGGCGATAAACGAGAGGCAAGCAACTTTGCGAAAATCTTCACATCTACATTGATTAGCGAAATGGGCCTGAAGTTTGCGCACACCGTTGGATCCTTGCCTGGTTTTGGTAGGAGAGTTATATGAGCCTCGAGGGATTGAGGCGCAAAGGGACACGAGGAGGACACCGAATTAAAAACTTTCGTCAGAAAAGGAGCCAATTGATCTTTAAATGCCTTATAAAATTTATTATTAAACCCATCGGGCCCCGGGCTCTTGCCCAAGGGTGACTCTCCAATAGCACGCTCCACTTCGGCTTCCAAAAAATCCTCCTCAAGCTCCAAAGCCACCCCCTCCTCCAAGGTCGGCAACGCGGTATCATGAACATAACGGTCGATTTTATCTCGTAACGCCTCCGCCTGCATATCATGAAATTGGCCTTTAATATTGTATAGCGCCGAGTAATAGTGTTTAAAGCAGTCAGTAATACCAACCGGGTCATGAACCTCACCGCCCGAGGGAGATGAAATTTTAGGGATATATGACGCTTGTGTGCGGGGATGCAGCATACGTGCCAGAGACCTACCGCATTTATCCGCATGTTCGTAGGAGTGCTTACGCATCCGATCCCTGAACCGAGCGTGAGACTGGTCTATCAAGGAACGCAAGGATTCTCTCGCTTTAGTGAGCTCCGCAAAAATCTGTGAAGATGGGACCTGTTTATGACAGGATTCCAGATCCCGTATCTGAGTCAAGGGACGTGCAATAGCAAACCCCTTTTCGCGCTTCAATCATGCCCCATTTTGTATTAGTACCCCTCGAATGACACACTTCAGTGCCTCCCACTGGAGTGGCAAGGGAGTAGCTTCATGTTCATGAACCTCAAAGAAACCGGAAAGTGAATCTTTAATGGCCGCCACGCATACTGCATCCCGCAACAAATTGTCATTAAGTTTCCAGGATTGGAAATTAGGCAACAAGTTATTAAATGTGAGATTCAGAAACACAGGAGCATGATCCGACCAAACCATAGGGCCCACGTCAGAGGTAGGATGCCAGGTAAGCAAGTGGTGGCTAATCAAAAAAGCGTCTATCCTACTGTACATGTTATGCAGTGGTGAGAAATAAGTGTATTCTCTTACCTGAGGGTGTAGAATCCTCCACACGTCAATCAACTGCATGGAATGCAGCACAGTTTTCAGTGCCCCCAAATGCGACTTAGGGACAACAGACCTGCCCGAGGAGGTGTCAAGTCTGGAATCAAAAGTCAGATTAAAATCACCTCCAACAATTAAAACGCCCTCAGTGAACTCCTCCAATTTCCTTAAATACAATCGGCCCACTCGTGCCTGGTCCTTATTGGGGAGGTACATATTAGCCAGAGTAAAAATCTTATTACGTATGGATAGCTTGAGAAAAACATATCGACCATCCGGGTCAACCAGAACATCAAGAATTTTATGAGAGAGTGACTTATGAATACATATACTGGCACCCTTGGATTTGGATTCGGGGTTGGTACTGTGGAACCAGGCCGGAAAATATCGATTTGTGAACTGTGGCATATGGCCCGCCTGAAAGTGGGTCTCTTGTAGGAACAAAATATGTACCCGCTCTTTATGCATGTTATATAAAATTTGTGAGCGTTTTTCTGGGACATTAAGCCCCCTAGCATTAAAGGTACAAACCTTCAATTGTGTCATCGCCACCTCTCACTGAAGGAACTCGTAGAGCAATGTACTAAGCAGAGGCGAGACAAACAGCAACAGGACAAACAAGGAAGGGAGACACGACAACAAAGACAAACAGACAGGTGAAATAATCACCCACTCCTTGAGCTACTCAAGGAGAAACAATCCAACATACACCGGATATAACCAGTGAGTCCCTAAGAGGAGAAGTGTCAGGACAAGGTCTAGCCAGCGCCCCGCACCCCCCAACCCAGTGCAAATATCACACATCTTAGAACCAAAACATAAATGGAAAGAGAATCAAGGCCATTAGCTCAATAGCACAAGAAAAAATGAAGTAATGGCCGATATTAGATCAGGATCGAACAGAGATGCCAGCATAACAACACATTCCTGAAAATTTACACAGTTACCGCACGAGTATACAGGCATGTAATTAGTAAAAACGTAGATAATCACATAACATACATAGTGCAGTAGGACTGGCAGCTGAGGAACATTAATTAATCACGGGCAAATGGCCAATCTGAGCACCTGCAGCCCCTGCCCAGAGCGAAAGAACCAGTATAACGGAGTATTACATGAAACACATCAGACTTTCGCCTCCCACGATATAAGCAGTAACAATTGAACTTAACAGGCCTAAGCCGGCTGCTGGCCTACAAAGAAGAAAAAACATCCAGACGAAATCACAGCGGATCAGCACGTCGCCCACCAGGACGACCCATAGGAGAAGGGGGAGAACGACCACGCCGGCGTGGCCTTGGACGCTGTGGTGGTAGAGGAATCCTTGCCAATCAGGCAAGGAAACTCTCGGCACCTGTAGGGAAGCACAGAAGTCCGGGACATCTCCTGGGTCTCGAACACTCAGCAATGTCCCGTCCCTGCGAACCTGTAGCTGGAAGGGGTGACCCCAGGAATAGGAGATCTCATGCTCTCTCAGCACATCCAGTAAAGGACGAATCACTCGGCGTTTGTCCAGGGTCATCTTGGACAAATCGGATAATAACTGGATCTTGACCCCTTGTAATAAGACTTCACCTTTATCTCGGGCCTTCCTCGTGATCTGCTCCTTTAGAGAGAAAAAATGGACACGGCATAGCACATCTCTAGGCCTATCAGGATCCGGGTTACGAGGGCCAAGAGTCCTGTGAGCCCTATCCAGCTCCAATGGATCATCAGCAGGACGCTCCAGCAGGGAGTTAAACAAGGACTGTAAGACAGGTATGAGTTGCCCCGAAGATATATCCTCAGGGATACCCCGGAGCCGAATATTGTTACGGCGATTCCGATTCTCATGATCTTCAGCCAGGTTAAATAGAGCATGAATCTGCTGGGAGTGATGATCCAGCCGTTCTGCATGAGAGACTTGCTGCTGTGTAACAGTGGAAACGTCGCCTTCTATGCGCTGAACTTGATCGGACAATTGAGAGACATTAGTCGTAAGAGCCTGTATCTCAGATTTATAGGTCATCTCAAGACGATTCACATAACGCTCCATGTCCTGAATAGTGGGCAATGTGGCGAGCTGTTGTCTCAGGCCCTGTAAATCATTTCCCATGCTAGCAGAGCCGACACTGTGGGGAGAGGAATGTGGATCCAAATCCCGAGGAGAAGCAGGCATCGATGCAGACCCCAGCATGCCAAAGAATGAGGAAGGAGAGACCCGGGTGCCATGACTAACACCACGTGGCGAGCAGGACGGAGCGGGAAGCGCCATGACAGTTCCAGAAGGACCCGCCTGCAGGGAAGGAAACGGGCCCAGGGAGCCAGAGACCGAAGAGGGGGTACTGTCGGTACCTGATGCTGCAGTGGCAACCCCCGAGGAAGACTCCTCTGCAAGCGGGAATCCTGTTCCGGATCGTCTCCCCTCCAGCGGCGCCATCTTGGGAGACGGCCCGGCAGTAGTGTCGGTGAGGAATCTTTGAATGGAACCGGCTGAAGACATCTGCCTCGTACAGTATGGAGTCCCCGTGGTTGCCTTAGATTTCCTGACCATTAGGTAGGTTCAAAGTGTGTCTTTTTAGTATGCTTATGAGCGGGTTATGGAAGTGCAGGGATGGAGCTCTCAAGCAGCACGTCTGGTCAGCGCCATGTCCAAGCCACGCCCCCGTAGAGCCTTTGTTTAACTATTTTTCCTATTACTATTTGACTCTATTCCTGACCCTGAACTTGACCTCGACCTGGATTATGCTTGTCTCCCCCTTTGGATTTGTAGCTTGGCTACTATGGTTCTGCTCCTGGTATCGACTACTCGCTTAAGTCCTGACTGCAGTTCTATTTCATCCTCCGGCTTACTACTTTCTGATTACTAATTTGTTGACCCATAGCTAGGTTTCTGACTCTGCTACAGTGTACCCACCAACAAACTATGACTGTTCTGAGAACCATGACCTGGGAATCCGACTGAGAAAGTCTATACCTCATTGCGAGTGTTAAGGGTGAGGAACGGTAAGTTTCCTTAGCCAGCGCCAATCCGAGTGCAGATTAGAGAATCCACATCTCGGGTGAGAAACGTAACATAGTACATTGGGGCAAAATGCTAAGAACTGTGTGGAAATTCCCTCAAGCAACTAGGGTAACAATTGCAAAATAACAACACATTTGTATCTCACCAAAAATGTTCCTATCTAGGTAGAAACTATAGAACCCTCTTCTAGGGGTGTAACTATAGGAGGTGCAGAGGCAGCAGCTGCACCTGGGCCTTGGTGCCTAAGGCGGCCCAAAGACCCCTCTGCCAGATAGGAAGATACCAGTATTATAAATAGCACATTGTAGGTGATGGACCCTCTCACAGATTTTGCAACGGGTACAGGAACTTCTAATTATGCCTCTGTCCTCCCTCAATATTAAACTACAACCATTATTACATAACCTCTGAGGCCCCAAGTTACCTTGTAAACTATATAACTGACTTTATTTATCTCTGTGAAATCAATCTTGGCAGTATTCTGTATCACTTTAAATGAAACCCTAGAATTAATGCCATTACTATATGTTCCCTAACTACTAAACGCTGTCAATCAATAGAGGGCCTATTTTGATCTGGAATGTGCCATAGTGGCATTAATGACACCTTTAGATCAGGGACCATGCTGATAAATGGCTTAGTCAGGGCTAATTTTAGATGTCTACAGCTGTATGGAGCTTCACATAGACTTAACTCTAATTAACTAGTACACTGTACTTCTGGTGTCATTACTGTTTTGGATATATGACGCCCAGGCATTCGATACATGTCTGCAGTGAAAATGCACTAAAGATTGGTCTCTCAAACATCCCTCAGGTTATGGAAGGGCAACAGGACATGATAATCCCTGAGCCACCTGTTACACACCAACATAAAGTTCCAACACAATGCAAACAAAACTGGATGTAAATACAACTTAAGTTCTTGTACAAGCAGAGTATTGATAAGCGTGCCAGGATCAATGGGCGGGAATACATGCTTTATAATTTGTCTTCAATAAAAAATATAATGAATCTCCTGTGATATCACTAGTAATGAGACACATGGAGTGTGTAAAAATTTATTGAATTCTGAGTTAATTAGATGGTTGTTCTCCTGTTCATCTATTACCCAAAATGCAGTATGGATACAAAAAGCATCTCTCACTTCAGAGATTACACGGACAGCCAATTAATTTTAATTTTAGCTGTGTAATACCTAATTTCCCCTTTGGAGGCACTATAGAGGAATGAAACAATTCCAGAATCAGATACCCTGTGATCAGCTTATTGCCAGATGACCCTTCTAACAAAAAGTAATTGTGCAGACAGGACAAGCTCCTGTCACGATCCAGGGATATTTGGACCCTTTAAGACCGGAGACGAGTGTGCACGCGCGCACCCTAGCACACAGTCCAGGACAGGATGGCCGCATGAGCTGGCGTCTCCAAGGAGGGAGACGCTAGCAGGAGGCCAGGAGTCTGCGGTCGGGGCCGTCCGACGATGGGGAGCAGCATTGGTCCGCGGGCGCAGCCGTTACACCTCCTAAACTATTATTACCCTGATACTAATAAAGAGTACAATGGTCTAAATTAAATGTGTTCAGGCAAAAATATTCTCAAAGAACGATGGTCCGGAGGAAGATTTCAGGTTTTAATACATATTTCAATAGTTCAAATGTAGGATCAAGACTAATAGTAATATTAGTCGAATAGATAAAAGTAAATCATGTTAAGGAAGAATGATGGTGCTGTAGGAATGAATACTTCAGGGATTGAAACTAATTAGGTCAACATCCCCCCGGAGTCTTTATGTTCTCCTTGTGTTTGTGTGGGTTCCTCCAGGAGCTTTGCTTTCCATCTACTCTTCAAGAAGATATGTATTAGGCTCTGTGTACATCTGCGTCAGATGCTTCCGTACGGGCGAGCCACTGTATATGGAAAAACATTGAAGGGGCTCTGACAGGACCATTTCGGCCCTCATTAATGGCCTATTCTAAGGATCAATCAATGTTCTTCCCCCAAAACCTCTTTTAATTAATTACTATTAATCATCTGTTATTATCTTTTAATTGAATAGATATGAAGGAGAAGAATAAGTTATGTTTCCTTCATTCATTCAAAGTGGGATGAGTAGGATTTCGACACTAAAGGTTTTAGCCCCTAAAGGTTGCAGATGTTAAGAACCAGTCCTAGTGTTTATTTGAGGTTTACTTTCCTTTGTTGGTTGGACAGATATGTCATTTTTCCTAGGGGGTCATGAAAATGGGGACCCATAACAAAATCAAAATAGAGCCCTTCTTCTAGTGCACCTTACGAACCCCTTGAAACAGCTTCCGATCAGTGGATGTCCCTGTTTGGAAGCTCTCCTACAGATCATCAGCACTGTGTGATGTTGAATGGCTTTTGCAGAAGCAATAGGCGCTGGCTACTGCGGAAACAATCCCCCCTCTCCCCCAAGCAACCATTCTAGCATCGTGAAGAATGGTTTAGTACTGGTCCACCATCTATGGAAACATTGATGCAACAAGTATCTTTCTGAAACCTCAATATTGGTTGTCTTTGAGCAGTTTTAGATTACAAATGTGTTTGTTACTAGAGATTATAATCCCTATGTAATAGAGATAAAACATAAATAAATCATCATGGCTTATGACATCATCAGAAACTTCTACTGGTTGGGTAAGACAGGGTTGGTTATGCTGCAATATTATTTTACATTTTATATGTAGCGTATCACAGTACCTGTGGTCTGACTAGTACCAAACATCACGTATAAATTATAGATGTATATATTTCTGTCTGGGAAGAAGGATCGTTATATCTTAAGGCACAGATGAGAACAACATTCAGCTTTCTTAAATATTTCCTTTCATTTCCTGCCCACTCTAATTCCTAAATAAGATATTCTAAAGATAACTAATGAAGGTATCAGTCTCCCATGCATGAGTGTGCCATATGCTCACCAACATTCCCCTTTCACTGGGTCTATTCTGAGTTTCAGACTTTTGCAATAACAGCTGGCTGGGAAATGATAGCCTGTGGCTTCTTCTGCATACAATTTACTACATCGAGCACGCAAGACTACACAAGTAAACCTAATCCCTACACGGAGACATACATGTTATTCTTACTATTACTACGATGACATCTACTCACATAGTAAATACAAACATGACCTCTTCTGGGTCATCTTTTTGAAATTTGGTGTTCGGAACATGATCTTTGGGTCGACACTGTTTGGGTCACACAGCACCTTCTATGGATGACTTCAATATACCCAGCAAGTTATAGGCCACCAGTCCATAGGCCATGATCCTCAAGATCTTGGCTAGGTGATAAATTGGAAGGAGCAACATGAGCACTTACCATGTTAAAACAGAAAAGAGCGATGTTGTACTTCTGTACAACCCCTTTAAGTATATACTGTAGGAAGTCATGTAGACCTCAACATAAACCATCTCCTCCATGTTGATGGACCACTCCACCCCTCTCTGACCCTATCTTAATACTAACCACATGTCCCACAAACCCATTTGCTTGGCTCTGGCGCCCTATCTTCCCTGCCCCCAATTTACTATAGTTTTTTTAGGCGTTTTTTTTCTATGCTTTTCTTGGTCTCAACCAAGCCGAGTTCACACAGGGAAGTCTGGTGTAGCTTTTGATGGTCTTTTTTTTTTTCTTATCCAAGTTAAAGCCAAGTTTCAAAATTGAAAAATTGAGTACTAAACTTTAATAAAAATACTCACATCTTTACGTTTTCTTTTATATCTGCTTCTAGTTTTAGCTAAAAGATGCATCAAAAACTCTATAACAAAAATTGCACTGTGAGGATTTGGCCCATATCTGAAAGTCCTGATCTTAGTAAATCCTGACAGATCCCTACTTGGACGACAAGGAAGAAAGGAAGAAACATTTTTTTTTTTTGGACTTTGAGGAATCAAGGGACAAAATAATGAGAATTTTAGGGAGTCAATATTTAAGCAAAGGTGTAGCTACTTTTGATATATGTCTCACAATTCAGATCATCTACTGATGTAATGGCCAATTTTACTGGTACCATGGCTGATTATACTCCAATGCCCATCAGCCTGGTTTGACTGAACTAAATTCTGGTCCTGATGAAGGTCAATGCTTAATCAAAAATAAATGTGGGTACAAATGGACTTTACATAGAATATAATACAAATAAAATGCTCTTTTTTTTTTTTACAAAAAAATCTATAAATATACTAGCACAGTATTGCAATACTGTTATCTCCACCATAAGGCCAAAAATGTGTGGTCACCAGATGATCACAGGCATATGGGCGTTAACATCTCATGCCAAAATCATAAGCATTAATATATAGTTCCCCCTCCTCCACCCCATTGTTGCCTTAACCTTCACCACTGCTCTAGGAAGGCTAGTCACTAGATTTTGGGACATTGGCTGGCATACTTGCCCTCAGTTCCTGTCCTTGGGTAAGGTCTGGCCCGCAGTAGATATAGGGTATGTGTAGGAAGAGTCAAGTTCTTCCGCATCAATCTTGGCAAACCATTTCAGTTGCCACAAAGTTGGAGGTACTCTTTGGAAAGTCATTGTATGCCGGATCATTAAGATTTCTGTATAATGAAAATAAGGGGCCCAGGTCATTATTTGGCTCACCAAAGTTTACAAATAATACTACAAATTCGAGTAAGAAGTATTCTTCTGCTATTCGCCAAAGTCAGATTTGCCCATGAGGCTGCTTTCCATTGCATACAGTGATCTCAGGCTTCATGCTCAACTGATTGAAGCTCCAACTAGACAATTAGTGTTGAAACCAAAAACTTTTTCGGTCTATGTTCTCCAGAAGTCTCATCCTGTGAACTTATTTTACCTATACATTCAACTGTTTACCCCCTGTACCCTAGTCCGAGAACGGGTCTGCCCCCCCACAGAAACAGCATCACTATTGTTCATCGGCTGTGTCTGGCATTGTAGCTTATACCATTGAAGTGAATAGGGGTGACCTGCAATACCAGACACAGCCAACTGACAAGAGTGGCGCTGTTTCTAGAAGAAGTGCAGACCTTTTCTTCTAATCCTGGACAGCCCCGATATAAGAAACTAGACTTCTGTCTAGGTCACTGAGTGCACCAGATCATAAGACACTCTTTAAATGGTAAATGATTTCAGTCCATGAAATCCAGTCATCAGCAGTGTTGGAAAATTAATGGCAGCTAGCCGTGTCTAAGAACAGTGTTGACATTACAGTAATGTACTATTATACCACTGATGAGTGGAGATAGTTGATGAAAGATCCCGGTCTCAGCAGTAAAGTTTCCTCTATATTTGCGGAGCTTTAATGTAGCACGCCGAACACCTCTGACATATTCTCCTCACACTCTTCACCGGGAAGTTATTCATCCTCTCTAGTCAATGACTGACCACCTCTTCATTATCTTCCTCAAGTTATTTTTTTGTGTATTATAATGTCAACTAAAGCAGAAGGCGCTCAAATGTATATAATACATGACCACAGCTAGAAACTGAGCGGAAGCTTCATTTATGAACACACATATTAGTGTATAAAACAATATGCAAAAAGAGTCCATTTAGATTTTTACCTATTCAAATCTATCTATCTATCTATCTATCTATCTATCTATCTATCTATCTATCTATCTATCTATCTATCTATCTATCTATCTATCTATCTATCTATCTATCATCTATCTATCTATCTATCTATCTATCTATCTATCTATCTATCTATCTATCTATCTATCTATCTATCTATCTATCTATCTATCTATCTATCTATCTATCTATCTATCTATCTATCTATCTATCTATCTTCTATCCAGAGGTGGACTAACAACTGCAGAGGGCCCCTGTGCACAGAATGTGCCTGGGCCCCCTATAACCTCACCACGTCCGCGCGCATAAAAAACTATACAAATCTATATTGCACATTTTATTAGTAGTTTAGAATACAAGTAACAAACATAAATAATGCAAATAATTTCCATATTTAACAACAGATTATAACACAAAGCACTCATGTAACTAACTGTGGATATGCCGTACATGTTTAAGAAGGGCAAACTCCTTTAACTATCCATTCCACTCCACACATTTTCTACAGACAGGGCAGTAACCACTACCTCCTAGTTCTTTTTATTTTCAGTCCGTCCCCTTCACGCCGCTCAGCACAAACACCACACAGCAAAAGCACTGGCAGGCTCAGGGGGCGGAGCAAGAAGAACCCTAACACTGATTGGCTGAGAGGCTCAGCCAACCAGTATTAGGCTTAATTTCAGCAGCGCTGCTATTCCGGATGAATAACTGGCCTGAAGATAGCGATGATGCTTGCTAGGTGCGGCGCACTCTATCTGGTGGTCTTGGTCACCTAGTGAGCTGACAGTGACGCCGGTTACTAGGTGACGAAGACCACCACACAGCGCAAGCCTCGCCTGGCCCCTGCCATCCTAATACGTTTTCTAAGTAATAGATCGGGGGCCCCTCTAAGTAATAGATCAGGGGCCCCGTCCCACCATTTGCATGTGCGGCAACTCCCAGATGGGCCCTCTTATCAATAACATATGGGAAGAAATGGGGTCCGATCTGTGAGTTGCTGAAGGTGCACGGCTATGCTGATCTATGTGTCAATCTATGTGCATAGTGTTTAGGGCAGCTGAGCGGGCCCCACACTTTTCGGGCCACTGTGAAGCCGAACTGGCTGCACCGGCGATATGTTCACCGCTGTATCTATCTACCATAGTTTATCTGCCTATCACTTTCTTTTACATACCTTTACACAGGCCGATTATCGAGCGAACGAGTGCAAACATGCTCAGCAATCAGTCGACAAACGAGCAAACGCTCGTTGGTCAGATGATCGCATCTTTATTGCGGGCCTAAAAATCATCAGTTGTCGGTAGCACATCTCCCAGTGTAAACAGGGATGTGCTGCCAACAATATTGAAACAAGCGATCTCACTAACAATCATTCGTCATATACAGTACCAATGATTGCTCCATGTAAATGGAGCTAAAAAGGCGCCAATCGACTTGCTGTATAGGTGATTGGCACTCGTTACTGGGAGAAAATCTGCCCGTGTAATAAAAACGTTAAGCCATACAACTCGCCTGGCTCCATAACTTTGACACATCCTCGTGATGAAACCCTTTTAATTGCACCAATTACTCTAAGACCCCCTCCTCAGTCCTGTATGGAGTCTCTCTCACATTGTGTGCTAATAACTCATTCACTTTGCTCCCAAGTCAATCGCCCACTATTCAGGATATTGAGTTACACCCTAATATTCTACAATTACCAGTGTATGAATGAGCCTTGTTATATGGAATTATATACTTAAAGATGCTAAATCGATATTATGGGTCGTCACCCTACAAGTTTCCTTTAGGGAGAATGTCATTTTCTTGCACTGATTGTTCATAAATGGTAGATTGAAGGCACTGATAATCTTTTTGGACAAGTTGAGACAAAATGTTGTATCTATCTTGGAACTACATGTCCCAGCATTGGTGTGTGACTCTCAAGCTTTCCTTGGATTCAGATCCCAACGTGCTTGGAAGCGAATTTCTCCAACGGCCGGAGGTCCACGTGTTCCTCAGTCCTTCTTCAATATAATATACCATAACTCCGGCAGCATTCAGATTAAGTATAGAAGGAACTTTTTGAAGGCACTGTGTGAAACTTAATATATGATGTTAGGGATGTTGTCACAATGGCTCTGCCATGTGGACTGTGGGTTGAGTCAGTGTTAATTTACAGCCCCCCGGGTGTCCCAGAAAGTCTTGGAAGTATTTCACTGCTGAGATATTGTGCATGAAATCAATGATCACAAACAGGCACCATGGACAGGAGACTATTGTGTACAAGTCCCTGTAGACAAATGACATCTAAGGCTTTGCTTACACTCATTGATATTAGTCTCAATTATACTGTCCGGCTGTAGAACAAGACCCTGAGGTCTGTAGGCTTAAGTTATAGTCTGTCTTCGACTTTGTGTGCGCCATTTGGCAAATTCGGATTTGAACCGGCAAACACGTGAGCATTATACATGTATGATCTGATCATGCTAAAAACTTTCAAACTACCTGCAAATGGTTAACATTAAACATGTAAGCAAGCAGTGGACATTAAAGGGGTTTTATGGGATTAGAAAAAAGTTTGCCCCCCCAATAAAACAGCGCCACTGTTGTCCATAGTTTGTTCTAGTATTGAAGAATTCACTTGAATGAGGCGAAGATGTAATACCACAAACAGCCTATGAAAAATAGAGGCGCTGTTCAGGAGGCATATACTAGCGATCGTTATTTTGTGAGATAAGAAAACCCATTTAACATTAAAAGGGTTGTCTGAGCTTAAAAAAAAAGTTAAAGGGGGTTTCCTATCATCGCTAGGGTAGGCCATCACTTTGCTTTGCCTCCGGTGACGTCATTGCCCTATGCACCCTGTTGCCAGTCTACTTGAACACCTTCTGACATCTATGTGTACACCAAGACAATCCGAACCAATTTTTGTGGTCGGATACTTGCCAACTTTTTGGGTTGGAATTTTTTTTTTTTTAAAACAACTGATCCAAATTAATGGAACAAAAGCACAAAATAAAAGATAAACGCATGAGATAGTTATATATCCTAAAGACCATTCACCCAGTCATGTTAGTTGACCCTCTTCTATTTTTCTATATGATGAAGAACAAGTGTAACATCTGGAGGTTAGGTAAACCATCCATTATCCAGCTCCTTAATATACATTGCAGTGTTATATATTGCAGGTTTAGAGTAAATGCTGACACTTTAGTGTCCAGCGGAGCTACAGAGGGAAGATTTATGAGGACCCCAAGGCACAGGCCCATTTTTAAGGTCTGTCTGTCCTTTTGTAAAGACATCTACATGCATTCCATATGAACAATGCATGTGGGCTGGAGCGGAGGTCTGGAAAGAAGGAAACTTTATCCCATGTTGTTTGCCTAGTAAATCATCACCGGGGAGGGCTGTGTATTCTTGGATATTTTTGTGCTCCTTAATCTCCTGCTGGATGCACCTGCTGGGCACAGTCTGGGTTATTGCATCAGAATAGTAACTCTATTACCACTGATATCTCAGCAGCACATATAGGGAAATAGCAGATGTTCTTACATAGGTAGCACCTTCGACTTTTTAACCCCTTGGCTACATGGGACTTAGGCCAGGTTCACACGAACGAGTGCCAACTCAGATGTGAAAAACGACCGTTTCTCATGTCCGAGTTGCCCCCGTGCGGGCAGTGGTGGGTTAAGTAGACCATAGGCCCTAGGCTGTTCCCCAAACTTGGGCCCCATTTCCCCACCACCCCTCTGCCGTGTCTATAGTGAACATCACTTTTTTGTGCGAGCATTGACAAATGGGTGTTACAATTCCCCTTGTCAAAGGGCTGTGTCCCTACATACTGACAGTCTCCAACCATCGCTGACAGTATCACACTTCCTCTTGACAATGGGAATGGTAACATGCATTTGTCTATTAGTTCTGGGTACACAAAGATATGTAGAATACAAGGATTTCCTACAACAGACATGTCAGGAGAGGGGACAGATACCCTAAAAATCCAGTGACTCACAGGTGATGTCTTCTCTGATGGGAGTCATTTTCTTTTCTTCTCCATCTGACACAGACCGTTATGGCGACTTCTCCTGATGAGACATCTTTGCTCATCACTTCTGCAGCCATTTCCAGCCTCTATAGAAATGCACAAATTTAGACACCAAGGCCCAGAACAATTCATTAAAGGGGTTGTCCGAGCACATACCGTTTTTTATACTGATGACATATCGATGTGCCTGGACAACCCCTTTTACTCAGACTAATAAATTTGGACCCCAGACTAGATCATAGAATACATACAGACCCAGACCTTCTAAACTATTGCAGTCCCCAGACCAAACCCCCCTACACAAGTATAGACACCAGAACAAGCACCCTGAATAAATACAGACCTCAGACAGGCCCCCTAAATACAGACCCCAGAGCCGACCCTTTACACTAATAATGACCCCAAACCTGACTCCCTTAATACAGACCCCAGACCAGACCCCGTAAACTAATACAGACCCCTAAATAAAGAACCCTAAACTAATACAGACCATAGACCACGCACCCTAAATACAGACCCCATAAACTAATACAGACCCCAGAAGTCAAACTAATACAGACCCCCTAAATTCAGACCCCAGACCTGACCCCTTCCACTAATAATGACCCCAGACCTGACTCCCTTAAGTAATACAGACCCCAGACCAGACCCCCTAATCTAATATAGACCAGAACCCTAAATACAGACCCCTAAATAAAGACTCCTAAACTAATAGAGACCCTAGATCAGACCCCCTAAATACAGACTCCATAAACTAAAAGAGACCCCAGACTCAAACTAATACAGACCCCCTAAATACAGACCCCAGACCAGACCCCTAAATACAGACCCCTAAATAAAGACCCCTAAACTAATACAGACCCTAGAACAGGCACACTAAATACAGACCCCAGACCCCTTAAACTAACACAGACCCCTAAATATACAGACCCTAAAACCCTTAAACAGATACAGACCTCAGACCCCCTAAATACACTCCTTAGACCCCTTAATCTAATACAGGCACCAAACTTCCTATATACAGACCGGTCCCTCTAAATACAGTCCCTAAACCAGACCCCCTAAATACAGTCCCCACACCAGACGCCCTAAATACAGTCCCCCACACCAGACCCCCTAAATACAGACCCCTTAAACAAATCCATCCCCTTATACTTACATAGCAGCTCACCTCAGTCTTCTCTGTGGAGTCTTGCTGCTGCTCATGGAGCTGCGGTCATGTGACCTTATGCCTAAAGGTCCTTTTGCAGTACATATATAATGCCGTTTTGTCAAGGTTTTTGCGGCGATTCGCGGCACAATCGCGGCAAAAACGCAACAAAACTGCATTGTACTTTGGGCGGCCATGGGCCACCCGGGCGGCCGCACAAAATTCCCTATGATGATCCTCCATTGAGTCTATCGAGGGATCCATCAAAATTGAAGAAAATAGGACATGTTAAATTTTTCAACGGACCCTTCACACTGTCCGTTGAAACAACGGCTGCGTGAACGGCCCCATTGAAATACATGTGTCCATGTGACAGCCGTTGTTTTAACGGCCGTCACATGGACGTATTATTACGGTTGTCTGAAATTGAACTAATACTACGCCTGCAAAGCTGCTTTGCATTTAAAGAGAATTTAGACCCTTGAGCACTAGAGATGGGTGAATCAATTCTCCCAAGTTTCCCAAAAGTTTTGAGTTCGGTGAAAATGGCGACCGTCCATCAATTTACACATTCAAAAAAGGATCATATGAACTTGAGCGGACTTCCCCACAGACAACTTTCACAAAATATACTGAGGTAATTGTGTGGCCAATCATGAGGGGTAGGTGGGTGACTCATATACACTATAAAAAGCCCAAACAGGAAATGCTACTGGTTGGATATAGTCCTAGAAGACATAAGGGAGTCAAAAAATGGTTTTCAGGACAATAAGGGCACTTGCGATTTGCGTCAAATTTATACGGTCCGAATCGAATCAGACGGCTTATTCGGAAAAAAGGAAAAATTCTGTACTGATTAATTTATTCACGTATCTTTATAGCAGATGGTGCTTTGTTTCTCTGATACTGAGGTCCAAATCCCTTGTATAGACCCTGAGTTAAATGAGAAAAATAATGTATTTTTGCAGTCACCACTAGAGGGAGCTGAGGAGCTTACTGAATACTGTTAAACATTCATTTTAATCATAAGACCGTATGGAGTAAGCTCCTAAAGTTGCCTGCAAAAAATAAGCCCTCACACCGCTCAATAGATGGAAAAATCTAAAAGTTATGGCTTTCAGCATATGGCGAAAGTTTTTTTTTTTTAACAAATAGTTTTTTCTTTGTAAAAGTGGTAAAACATCATAAAACAAAATAAATTTCATATTAAGCCGTAGAATAAAGTTAACATGTCGTTTTTCCCGCACAGTGAATACCAAAACCCAAAAAACAATGGAAGAATGACTGTTTTGTTCCCATTTCACCCCACAAAGAATCTTTTTAGTGCCCTAGTACATTATATGGTACATTAGATGGTGCCATTTAAAACTACAACTTGTCCCGCAATAAACAAGCCCTCATACAGCTTCTTCGATGGGAAAATAAAAACGTTATGGTTTCTGGAAGACAAGGAAGAAAAAATTAAAATGAAGAAACGAACATTGGCTTCGTCTTTAAGCGGTTAAGCCATGTGCCATGTTCTATCAAATTTTCTGTATGTGATGTTTACATTGCTTGTAGGCAGGCACGGTGGGCTGGCGAGGTCCCTAATCATGTGTATGGATGCAGCAGCATGACACGGCACGGGCTCCATACTAGTCTGGAGCGAGACATTAAATATGGCGTTTTTCATGCGCCTCCTTTTCGGTGAGTCGTCATAGAGTGGTCAGAGCGACAGAGAGAGTCAAAGTGACGAGTGAATAGAGAGGGCCAGTCAGGTGCGAGAGAAGTGCACAAGGGACTGACAACGTGGCAGAGAATCGGAGGTGTGCTAGATTTAGTCGCTGAAAAGGTAGACCCTGTGATTCCTGCTGAGCGGTTTCGGACGGCTGTATAACTTGGGTCTTCCGGGGAGCGTGCTCCGTGACCGGAAGAGGTAGGGTGTGTGTCCTGCAAGTTTGACCAAGAAACGGTGATCGCCATGCCAGAGCCCATTAGAGCTATAACCGGCAAGGTAAGTGTCCTTCAGAGAATGTAACCGCCAACCTGTGTGCCTATCATGTAACCGCTATGATAATTACCACTGTTGTAACCATTTCACTTTGTGTCCCAGCCGGAGTAAAAGTCCTATACCCAGTGTTAGAGATGCATGCTTAGACAATAGTGGCAAAGTGATAGGTTGAGCTGGGTGAGTGCATGGGGTGCCCTTTCCAGTTTGTTACCC